>NW_022900934.1:18631257-18647891 GCF_012274545.1 Fukomys damarensis
TGTATATATGTATTGTATATCCTTAAAACCCTCACAAATGGTAGCATGCTAATCACACTGTTCAGCACTTTGGCTTTTTCACTTAACAATATATCTTAGAGATTGTTTCATATCCGTACATAAAGAGCTGCCTCATTCTTTTTTTAACAGCCCTGAAGATTTCCATTGTAAGGATGTATTGCAATTTATTTACACAGTCGCCTCTTGATGGACATTCAGACACGTCTCCATTCTTTTGTTATTATAAGCTGTGCTGCAGTGAATAGTCTTGTATATCCGACTTTGCATACGTACATGCAAAGATGTCTGTTGAATACATTTGAGAACTGTGGAATTTAGGGGTCAGTGGATATGTGCATGAAAAATTTTGACAGAGTGTGCCAAACTGCCATCTGTGGAAACTGTGCCAGTGTACACTTCTACTAACCTTTTAGAGTACTGGCTTTTCTACTCTCTGGCCAGAGCAGTGTGTGATCAGATACTTAGATCTTTGTCAGTCTTATAATTTAAAAAAATGGTATCTCATTGTGATAGCTGACATTACTTTTTTTATTAAGATGGAAGTTAAGCATCTTCTTTTTTATTTTCCGTTTCGAGGTTATTTAAGTTTCTTGATCTGTGATCTGCTTGTTCACTTCCTTTGCCCACTTTTTATTGGATTGTTGGCCTTTTTCATATTGAATTGTTACCGTACTAGCATGGTGGCTATAACTCCTGCCTGCTGGTGTATTTCTTCCTGCCTGTGACCCATTCTGCACACGAAGCATGTGTATACATATACCCCTTCTCTGAGTGCAGGCAGCAGTGCAGTGACCAGACATTGTCAGGGGTTAGGAGGGTGGGGGTTCTGGCTACCTGTTCCATGGAGTCAAGATGAATGGGCTGGAACATGTCTACTTCTTGGCATGGAGCAGACCCTCCTGGAAGCTTCCTGGTAGGCAGCCCCTCCCCCACTTTTACCAGCTCTTTTCTTCCTTCAATAACATCCTCCCTTCCCATGCCCCAAGGGTTCTCTCTGCTCAGTTTCCCCTTTCCTAATATTAGCACAGGCACAGCCCTGCCCCCTTGTCACAGGCAGTGATTATATAGCAAATTAACCACAAGCTGTTTGGTCCTCATCCGGTGGCAACTGGGGAGGTGCTACCCTGCGTAATGACTTGTGTAGTCGATGCTCTCATTTATAATTTGCATGTGCAATAAATGTTGAAATAAAAACCCGATTCGTATGAAAAAGGGACCAAGTAGAAGGAGCAGGGGTGGGGGAAGAAATCATGAATTTTGTGGACTGCATCTTACAGTCTGGCTTCAGTTTCCCCTTGAGTAATGCGGTCATTGCCTACATTGGATTGATGGCTGTGGGTGGCTAAAGGATGGAGGCAGACAAGATGGTTGGAGAGAAGGCCTTGAATTCTGTCTCCAAGCAAGTGTGTCTTTGAGAAAGGGACAGTTAATCTCCCAGCCTCAGTTTCCTTATCTATGAAATGGGGATAATATTTATATCCAACCAGATGTTAAAAAGCTTGGATTCTGGTACATATGTAGTAAATGTTACATGTTCCCCTTCTTCTCTCCTTTCTTTTCCTCCCCCCATTCTTTCCATCTCTGACTTCCTTCTTCCCTTTCTTCCTTGATCATATCTGGTAGGGGTTCCTAAAAACAAACTCTTGAGATAATTATTAATTCATATGCATTTGTAAGCAAAAACTGCAGGGATTCTGCGTATCCTTTACCCAGATGTCCCAGTGGCGACATTTTGCAAGCACAACTATAACCTGCAGTATTGATGTTGATACAACCCACAGACTTTGTTAATATTTTCCATTTTATCTGTCCTTGGCATGTGACTTTAGTTAGATATGGTCTTAGTACATGTGTGGGTTTGTGTGTCCACCACCACAGTTGAGACACACACCACAGTTCTGTTACCACAGTGAGGCCTCATGCTGCCCTGGAATAACCATACCCAGAATTTAGCTGCCTCTCAGCCCTGAGTCTCTTATCCTTGGTCATCATTAAGCTGTTCTCCATTTATAGACTATTAAAATATTTTAATAATCCTATCTAAATGGAATCACACTGACCCTTTGGGACTGATTTTATTTATTCATCATAATTCCCTGGAGGGTTACATATGTGTATTAATATTTATTCCTTTTTATTACTAAGTATTATTCCATGTGCGGATGCACCAAACTTTGTTTAGCCATGCATTCACTAAAGGACATCTGGGGTGTTTCTAGATGTTTTTGCGGTTACTCATAAAGTTGCTATAAATATTCATGCCCAGGTCTTCATACATTTTCACCTATGTGTGGACACACAGTTTTATTTCTATGGGATAAATATTCAAGAGTGCAATTGCTGGATCATATGATGTTTTTGTGTTTAGTTTTTATAACATACTCCTAAACCCTTTCCTGCAGTGGATATACCATCGTACATCCCTAACAGGAACTTACAAATGATCTGATTTCTCTGCATTCCTGCCAGCATTTGGAATTGCCAGTATTTTTATTTTAGTCATTCTTACAGGTATCTGGTGATATCTCATCGTGGTTGAAATCTGCATTTTCCTGGTGGCTAATGATACTGAATATCTCTTCATGTGCTTATTTGTCAGCTATATGTCTTTAGTGAAAAAAAAAATTTTTATTGGGGATTGAACTGGGAACCTTGCACTTGCAAAGCAGGTGGCAGAACCACTGAGCTAAAACCCTGGCCCCTAGTGAAATGTTTTAAAAATGTACATTGTCCATTTTGAAACTGGGTTGTTTACCTTTTCACTGTTGAGGTTTAAATTTTTTGTGCTTTTTTTTTTCAAGTAGCAGCTTTATTGAGATATAATTCACGTATCATAGCATTCACCCTTTTAAATCATACAGCTGAGTTGTTTTTAGTGCATTCAGAGTTGTGCCTCTACCGCTGCTATTTAATTTGAGAACATTTCATCACTCCAGAGCAAAATTCATACCAGGAACAATCACTTTCCAGTTCCCTCTTTCCCCAGCCCCTGGCAACTACTGATCTATTTTCTGTCCCTGTGAATCTGCCTGTTCTGGAAATTTTATTTTTTGTGGTACTGGGGATATAGGGCCCCACTCATCCTGAACACACACTCTATCACTGAGTGACAGTCACCCTGAGCCCCTGGATCTTTTATATAAATGGAATCATATAATATGATTTTTTTTGTGCCTGGATTTTTTTCACTTAGCATAATGATTTCATGTTTTATCCACATTGTAGTATGTTTCAGAACTTCATTCCTTTTCATGGGTGAATAGTATTCCGCCACATGGTCATACCACATTTTATTAATTCATTCATCAGTGGATGGACATTTGCTATTCAACTTTTGAACTATTATGAACAATGATATTGTGAACATTTATGTTCACATTTTTGTGTTTTCAATTCTTTTGTATATACACCTAGGAATGGAATTGCTGAGGCTTCATTATAACTGTGTTTTGAGGAAATACTAATTGGTTTTTCAGTCTCAGCAGACATATATAAGGGTTCCAATTCCTCTACACCCTTGCTAACATTTGTTAATGTCCATATTTTTTCTCTTTCTCTTTTTTTCTGGTACTGGGATCAAATTCAGGACCTTGTGATTGCTAGTCAGGTGTGATACCACTGAGCTACATCCCCAGCAATTAACATCCATATTTGGTTATAGCTATCCTAGTGGCATGAAGTGGCATGAGATTTTAGGTTTGATTTACATTTCCTTACTGACTAATGATGTTGAACATCTTTTCATGTGCTTATTGGCCATTTGTATACATTGCAGAAATATGTATTCAAATTTACCCATTTTAAAATTGGGTTATTTTCTTCTCTTTTTGGCCAAGTTGTAAGAATTCTTTATATATTTTAAGTAGAAGTCTCTTATCAGATATAAATTTTGCAAACATTTTTCTCATCCTGTGGATTGTCTTCATTTTCTTAATAATACCTTTGAGGTATTTAAATTTTGATAAAATCCAATTTATTTATTTATATTTTGTTGTATTTACTTTCAGTGCTATGTCTAAGAAAATGTTGTCTAATACAAGCAAGATTTATTACTTCTGTTTTCTTCTAAGACTTTTTTTGGATTTGACATATTTAGGTGCATTGATTTTGAATAAATTTTTATATAGTATGAGGTAGAGACCCATCTTAATTCTTTGCATGTGGATATCCAGGTGTTCCAGCACAATTTTTGGAAAAGATTATTTTTTATTCCCATTGAAAATGAACATAATATAACTGTTTATTTCTTGACTTTACATTCTATTCCATTTATCTGTCTTTCTGCCCTTATATAAGAAACACAATGTCCTGATTGCTACAGGTGGACAGGTAGTTTTAAAATTTGGAGGTGTGAGTCCTCCAATTTTGTCTTTCTAAGATTATTTTTGTCTATGGTATTTATGTTTTCTCTTCTCTTGCATTTCCTTATGTATTCTAATGATCAACTTATCAGTTTGCAAAAATGACCATGGAGATTTTTGCAGGGACTACACTGTACACAGCTCACAATGAAGAGTATTGTCATATTAGTAGTAAGTCTTACACGTACATGAGCACCAGATTCTTCCTACTTATTTAATCTTCTTCAACTTCTTTCAGTGATGTTTAGTTTTTAGTGTATGAGTCTTATATTTCTTTTGTTAACTTTATTCCCATGTTTTATGCTTTTTGAAGTTGTTGCAGATGGAACTGCTTTCTTAATTTCGTCTATAGACTGTTAATTGCAAATGTATGAGCAGAAATCCTTATTTCTGGTCTCAGAAGGAAAGTATACAATCTTTTACCATTAAGAATGATGCTTAGCTCAGCGGTTCGGTGGCCTGCCTTGCAAGCGCAAGGACCCGAGTTCAATCCCTGGTACCATAAAAAAAAAAAAAAAAAAAAAAAAAAAATGATGCTAGAAAGGTGGAGTTTTTAGCTCAGTGGTTCCAGCGCCTGCCTTGCAAGCAGCAAGGGCCTGAGTTCGAGCCCCAGTACCGAACCAAACTAAACAAAAAACAAGAATGATGCTAACTACTGGAACTTTTAAAATGGATAATCTTTATCAGGTTGCAGGTTGTTTTAATTTATTTTTAAAGAAATCATAAAATCATTTTGTGTTTTGTCAGATGCTTTTCCTGTACCTGTTGAGATGATCATCTGATTTTGGTCCTTTATTCTGTTAGCTTAGTCTATTATGTTACTTGATTTTTATGTTAAATCAACCTTGCATTTATAGGGTAAATGCCACTCGGTCAACTGTTCCTGAATTTAGTTTGCTAGCACTTTGTTGATTTTTGTGTCTTGCTCTTGAACTTGAGAGTGCTTTATATATTCTAGGTATTATATATATTCCTATTATTCCTATGTATTCTAGATATTCCCCTTTAGGGATTTTTTTTTTTTTTTTTTTTTTTATTGCAAGCTGAGCAAACTCTGGTTAAAACAGGAAAACCTAGTAATTTTTTGGAGTATGTGAGGTAAGTATGTTCAGCTCCAGTAATAGAGTCTGGTTAATTAGAACCAATGATCAGTTGGAGGAAGGGATCTCTGTTGTTTCTGTTCTTGCTTTGCCCACTTGAAATCCAAAGTCCTGGGACCCAGCCTGACTGACTCAGCTTGGGTCATGTGACCAGGACAGGCGGGACATCTTGAATGACAGTTTCAGAAGTACAGTGCGAGTTGAGGGAACCTGACAACCATCTTAGCAGAAGACCTGTGGGATTCATTTTTTACCATAATAATTTATGTTTTTAATTATAAAATTAATATTTTCTCATAGGAAGTACTGCATATATAAAAAGTATGAGGAAGAGAATACAAATAGCCTGCAAATAGACCATCCAGAGAACTCAGCTTCTAACATTTGGGGACTATCATTCTTATTCCATAAATATTTCTGTGTATATGTATTTTTAAAAATGAGGAACACACTGGGCATGTTACTTTGTACCTGCTTTTTCACTTAATAATAGAGAACAGAGTGAGAAGCTGGTGCAGACCAGAGCTATGTGGCTGCAGGCAGGTCCAGCAAGGGTTCCATCCCAACCCTGGCTGCTCAGGCCCACAGGACCCAGCCAAAGACCCACATGGAACAGAGCTGTACATACGTACAAGCAACAGCCAGAGGCCCACCCTGATATCATTGGTAGTGCACACAGATTCTAGCTAGAAGTCTACCCAGACACCAGCAACTGGGACACACAGCCCCCAGCCAAAGGCCCTCCCAGATAACAGATACATAGGAGGGCAGGACCTAGCCAGGGGCCTACATACACTCCCAGGTGTGCACAGGTCCCAGCCAGAGCCCTGCCCAACAACAGGACAGCACAGGGATCCAGAAGGCCACCACTCTGAACCCAGGAATCAGTGCAGTGGTAAGCAGCAGAGAAAAGGCCACTCTGTGGCTTGCTGAGAATTGAAGACCACTGGGTGGGCAAAAAGTTGCCTCAACAAAGGCATAACAGGCTGCATCTGTTGAAGTGAGAAGACACAGAAACAATTCTCAAAACAAGATTTCCAGATCACCTAAGGCAACACTAAAGGGGAATGAGATTGAACAATTTAATACTCACCGATCTGGACTCCCTGAACTGGGAGAGGACCTGGAAAAAATGAAATCAGAAATAATTTCTAAGATAACGACAGAGGTTGTGTTCATAGTGAAGAACAAGATTAATAAATCTAGAACAGACACAGATTAAAAAAAAAACAGAGGAGCTGAGGAACATGATGGAATCTTAACATAGGAAACAAATGGAGTTTATAAAACAGATGCAAAGAGATTTCCAGGAGATTTAAAAACTCCACTGAAAGTTTACACAGCAGAATGAGCTAATGTGAGGACAAAATTCCAGATATAGAAGACAGGATTGATGTAACCTGCAAAACTATCTTTCAAAATTGATGGAGAAATAAGATACTTTCATGACAAAGAGCACCTGAGGAACTTCATGAATATCAAAGCAGCACTCCAGAAAACTTTAAACAATATCCTAGGAAAAGACAATGAGGATCACAACCCCAGGAAGCCCAGCAGAAGGAATCCATCAGGCATGACAAGAAATTAAATGCAAAGGGGTAGAATGCAACAAAAAGAAAAAGTCATGACAAGGATAAGTCAATAAACATCAGTTATAACCATCAAAGTTAATGGTGTCAATTCACCAATCAAAAGAACTACTTGCTGAACCTGGCAGAATGGGTCAAGAAGCAAGATGCAACTATATGCTGCATAAGAAACATGCTTAATTAAAAAAGACACTGATAGACTGAAAGTTAAAGGGTGGAAAATAATACTCCACATGATAGGACCCACCACAAAAGCGGGAGTAGCTATTCTCTTTGCAGATCAAGTGGCTTTCAAACCAACACTGATTAAAAGGGACAAAGAAGGACCCTACATCCTTGTAAAGAGAACAATCCAAGAGGAAGAGATGACAATCATAAATATATATGCACCAAATACTAGTGCACCCAACTATATAAAACAAATACTAACAGACATGAAAAATCAAATAAGCACTAATACAATAGTAGTGGGGGACCTCAATACCCCACTGTCACAAATAGATAGATCAACTAGACAAAAAATAAATAACAAAATGCTAGAACTCAACTCTTGAACAAATGAACTTAGCAGATGTTTATAGAGTTCTCCACCCCACAAAATCAGAATACACATTCTTTTCAGCTATACACAGGTCATTCTCCAAAATAGACCACATACTTGCTCATAGAGCATGTTTAAGTATGTGAAAAGGAGTTGAATTTATCCCTTGTATATTATCAGACCATAGTGTGATAAAATTGGAGGTTAATAGCAAAAGAAACTGCAAGAATTTCACATACTAATGGAAATTGAATGACACAGTTCTGAATAACCAATGGGTCACAGAAGAAATCAGACAGTTTCTACAATAAAATGACAATATCAATACAACATATCAGAATCTATGGGACACAATGAAAGCAGTCTTATGAGGGAAAGTCATAGCAGTGAATAATCAGGAAAGCAGAGTGAGCTCAATTAAACAACCTGATGCTGAACCTCAAGCTTCTAGAAAAAGAAGAGCAGGACAAACCCAAAGGTCATACAAGAGAGAAATTATAAAGATCAGAGCAAAAATCAATGCAAAGGAGACTAAGAGAACAATGCCAAAAAAAAAAAAAAATCAATGAAGCAAAGAGTTGGTTCTTCAAAAGAATAAACAAAATTGACAGACTGTTAGCCACCTTTATCAGAAAAGGAAAGAAAAGGCCCAAATCCATGCAATTAGGAATGAAAGGGTGAAATTACAAAATGGTTCAAGCAGAAATCCAGAGGATCATCAATACCTATTTCGAGAACCTATACTCCAATAAGATGGAAAATACAGAAGAAAGGAAAGATTCCTAGATATGAATTACCAAAGTTGAACAAAGACCTAAAAATTCTAAAAAACCCAATATCAATCAATGAAGTTGAAAACATAATTAAAAATTTACCAACTAAGAAAAACTTGGGCCCTGGTGGCTTCACTGCTAAATTTTATAAGACTTTTAGAAAAGAACTATTGCTACTACTGTTTAAACTAGTCAATAATATTAAAAGGGAAGCAAGACTCCCAAATTAATTCTTGGAAACAGAGAAAGACCCAGCTGAAAAAGAGAACTATAGGCCAATCTCACTAATGAACATAGATGCAAAAACCCTCAATAGGATACTAGCAAGTAGAATGCAGATCATCGGATTATACACCCTGACCAAGTGGGATTCATCCCAGGGATGTGGGGATGATTCAACATACACAAATTAATGAATGTAATACACTGTATTAATAGAGAAAAGGGCAAAAAACCATACAATCATCTCAATAGATGCAGAAAAAGTGTGTGACAAAATCCAACATGCATTCATGATAAAACTCTACAAAAATTGGAATAGATAGTCTCTACCTCAATCTGATAAAAGCCATCTATGAAAAACCAACAGCCAATATCATACTAAATGGTCAAAAACTGAAATCTTTCACACTAAAATCAGGAACAAGACAATATGTGCACTATCACCATTCCTGTTCAGTATAGGTCTGGAAACATTAGCCACAGCAATTAGACAAGAGAAAGAAATAAAAGAAACAAAGGTAGGAAATGAAGAAGTCAAATTGTCATTATTTGCAGATGACATGATATTCTGTACAGAAGACACCAAGAACTCCACTGACCCCTGGGGATTTAGCTCAGTGGTTCCACCATCTGCCTCAAAAACACAAGGTCCTGAGTTCAATTCCCAGTACCAGAAAAGAAAAGAAATCCACTGAAAATCTACTGGATATAATAACCAAATTCAGTAGAGTAGCTGGATACAAGGTGAACACACAAAAATCAATACCTTTCCTGTACACAAACAACAGACTCATTGAAAAAGGAATCAGAGAAACAACTCAAAACATCTAGGAATCAACCTAATGAAAGAAATCAAAGACCTCTATTCTGAAAACCATAGAACTCTGAAAAAAGAGATGGAAGAGGATACCAGAAAGACATTCCTTGCTCCTGGGTAGGAAGAACCAATATAGTAAAAATGGCCATACTTCCAGAACTACTATATAGGTTCAATGCAATCCCAATGGCAATTCCAGCAGCATGCTTCACAGACCCTGAGAAAAAACCCCTAAATCCATTTGGACTAAGAAGAGACCTAGAATAGCAAAGCAATTTTAGGCAACAAAGACAAAGGAGCGGGTATCACAATCCCCAACATGAAACTATACTGCAAAGCTATTGTGACAAAAACAGCATGGTACTGGCAAAGAAACAGACCCCAAGGATCAGTGGAATGGATTAGAAGATGCAGGAACAACTTTAGACACATTCGTTGACCTCATCTTTGACAAAGGAGACAAACACCTTCACTGGAGGAAAGATAGCCTTTTTAATAAATTGTGCTGGAAAAACTGGGATTCAGTTTGCCTAAGATTGGAAGTAGACCTATATCTCTCACCATGAACTAAACTAAAATCAAAATTGATTAAAATTCTAAATATTAGAACAGAAACACTAATCCAGCTGGAAGAGAGATTAGGTAGAACTCTTGAAGACATTGTTATAGGTGAAGATTTCATGAACAAAACCTCATTTGCATGTGAACTAGCACAAAGAATCAACAAGTGGGATTTCTCCTTATTAAAAAGTTTCCGGTGGCTGGGGATTTAGCTCAGTGGTTCCGCCACCTGCTTCAGTAGCTCAAGGACCTGAGTTTGATCCCTGGTACCTGCCCCCCCACCAAAGCTTCTGTACAGCAAGAGAAACAACCCACAATGTTGGACAAAATTTTTATCAGCTGTTCCTCAGACAAAGGTCTACTAGCTAGAATATATAAAGAACTTTAAAAAAATCAGATCTCACAAATTTAAAGATCCAATGCAAAAATGGGCATCTGAAATGAACATTTCTCAAAGAAAAAGTAGAAATAACAAATAAACATGAAAAAATGTTCAATATCACTGGTCATTTGAGAGATGCAAATGAAAACAATGTTAAGGTTCCACTTCACTCCAGAAAGAATGGCTGCTATCATGAAATCAATCAATAATAAATGCTAGAGGGGCTGTGGGGAAAAAGGAACACTTCTGCCCTGTTGGTGGGAGTGTAAACTGGTGCAATCACTGTGGAAATCAGTATGGAAACACCTCAAAGAACTAGGATTATCAATCCCACTTGACCCAGCTATTCCCCTGCTGGGTATCTCCCAAAGGAATTAAAGGAATCATTCCATAGTGATATATGTGCACCCATGTTCATAACAGCACAGATTGTAATAGCTAAAACTTGGAAACAGCCCGGTTGCCCTTCAACTGGTGACTAGGTAAAGAAAATGTGTTTTTTAAAAAATACAGTGGAGCACTACTCAGCCATAAAGAATGAGAAACTAGAGCCATTTATAGCTAAATGGATGCACATTGAGGCGATACTCTTAAGTAAAATAAATAGGACACACGTGAAAGAACAAATTGCTTTTCTAGTGTGAGAAACTGAAAGTGTAAATAAGGTTAAAATGTACAATAGATAATGTGCAATAGGAAGAAATTGTACAAGGGGAAAGGGGAAGTGGAAGGGATAGCGGCTGAAGGGAAGAAGGGAATGGAATTAATGTGAGAAAATGAAAAAGTGGGAACAAAGTCTTTGTAACTAGAGAGGGCTGGAGGGGTTGAAGGGAGGGCAGGGGAATGGGGAAAAGATAGGAATCAAGATACTTTATGTAAAGGTACAAATTTCCAATGATGAATGTCATATATTGTATACCTAAAATGTTCCAGTAGCAGAAAAAATCAACAAGTGGGATCTCATCTTATTAAAAAGCTTCTGCACTGCAAAAGAAACCATCAACAGAACTGAGACAACCTAGAATGTGGGAAAAAACTTTTACCAGCTGCTCCTCAGACAAAGGACTCTTATCCAGAATATATAAAGAACTCAAAACAATCAGCACCCCCAAATATAAAGACCCGATTCAAAAATAGGCATCTGAAATGAACAGACACTTCTCAGACAAAGAAATAAAAGCAGCAAGTAAATATATGAAAAAATATTCCACATCACTGGTCATTCGAGAGATGCAGATGAAAACAACACTGAGATTTCACCTTACCCCACAAAGAATGGCTGCTATAAAGAAATCGCACAATAACAAATGTTGGCAGGATTGTGGGGAGAAAGGAACCCTTCTCCATTGTTGGTGGGAGTGCAGACTGGTGCAACCACTATGGAAATCAATATGGAGATACCTCAAAGAGCTTGGACTGGAGGTTCCATTTGACCCAGCCATCCCTCTGCTGGGTATCTTTCCAAAATAACTAAAAGAATCATATCACAGAGAAGTATGCGCACATGTTTATAGCAGCACAGTTTGTAATAGCTAAAACTTGGAAACAGCCCATTTGCCCATCCGTTGGAAACTGGATAAAGAAGATGTGGTTTTTCTATAAAATGGAATATTACTCAGCCATAAAGAATAAGAAATTAGATTCATTCGTAGGAAAATGGATACATACTGAGGATATACTCCTAAGTGAAATAAATAAGTCACACATGTGTAAATACCAAATAGTTTCTCTGGTGTGAATAAACTGTAATAGTACATAAGATCCTAATGAGATAACTGACATTGTGAAATGGGAAGGAAAGGGCTAAAGGTGTAGGGAAGGTGGGATGGGTAGGGGAAAGGTAATAAGGGAAAAGAAATGTGAGAAAATGAAAAGTTGGAAATAAAGTGTTTGTAAATGGGGAGGGGAGGAGGGGGGAAGGGAGGGCAGGGACAAGGGGAAAAAATGAGAATCAAGACCTGCCATGTAGAGGTAAAAGATTCTAACAATGAATGTAACTGCACTGTATACCTAAAATGTACCAATAAACTCAATTTTAGAAAATAATAGACAGGGCTGGGGATTTAGCTCAGTGATGCTGCTGCCTACCTTCCAAGTGCAAGGACCCAAGTTTGATCCCTGGTATCAAAAAAAAAAAAAAAAAAAAGAGAATAATCATTTTTTTAATGTCCCAAGTCATTCTTTATAATGTGACTTTTAAAAATTGCCAAATAGTATGCTGTATGAATATATCATTTATTAAAACTAATATTCGATTATTGGACATTGAATGAATTTTCATTATTATAAATACTACTGAAATAAATATTTTAGAGCATAAATTTTAGCATCTATCTCTGACTAATTCTGTAAGATAAATTACTGAAAGTGAAATCAGGCCATTTTTTATTGAAAAATTTTTTTACATTATCATATTGGTACAAGTAGTACTGATTGTCTTACTACCTCACCAACACTTGTTACTTTAAAAAATTTTTATAATGGCCGTCATAATAGATGCTAAGTGATATCTCATTGTGGTTTTGGTTTGCTTTCCTGATGTTGAACACATTTTTACAAACCTGCTGACCATTTATTTATCCTCTTAGGAGAAATGTCTGTTCAAGTTCTGTGTCCATATTTTACCAAGACAATTTACTTTATATTTATTCATTTTTGCAGCTGAGTTGTAGGAGTTCTTTATACATTTTTGGTATTAACCACTTTTCAGGTAAATGGTTTGAAAATACTGTCTTTCCTTCTGTTAGTGTTTACTAGATTTTTTTTTTTTTAACTGGGTTTTGAACTTGGGACCTTGTGCTTGCAAAGCAGGTGGCAGCACCACTGAGCTAAATCCCCCACCCCTTTTGAACGTGGATTTCCAGTTTTCCCAAAACCAGTTGTTGAAGAGACTATCCTTTTCCTATTGTGCTTTCATTTTTTTGCATCCTGAAGTGCTGGGGATTGATCTAGAACTTCACATTTGCTAGGCAAGTGCTCTCCCACTGAGTTCAACCCTGATCCCTCATTGTGTATTCTTGGGTCCTTTGTAAAAGATCAGTTTTTGCATTTTAAAAAGCTAATACAAACAAGTGGCTAAAATGTTCCAAATAGTTCAAATGAGTATTCATTAAAAGTGAACTTTCTGGCTATTAATCTGTGTGTGTGATGATTAACTTGGTAAAGACTTAAAAATAAATAAATAAATAATAAATCTGATGCTGGCAAAAACAAAAAATAAAGAAAAAAAAAGAAAGAATAGGAAAGGAAGAAAGAACCCGTGAGGTATATAAAAGGCTACCAAGCACCCTTCATCTCTCCCAGCTGAGATCATATCTTTAAGAGGGCTGAATCCTAACGAGTATCTAACATAGCTGAGCATCTGTTATGGTTGGGATCCTAGGTATCCCCCAGTGGCCACGTGTTGAAGCCTGGCTTGCCAGCCTGTGGTGCTACTGGGAGGTGGTAGAACCTTTAAGAGGTGGGGACCAGTGGAGGAAAGTAAGGGCATCGGAGATGTGCCTTTGAAGGGGATATTGGGACCTTGGGAGCCTTCCTTTCTTTTTGCTTTTCAGTTGCCTTGAAGTGATCAACTTTGCTCCACCAGGTGCCGCCTGCCGTGAGGTTCTAGCTCACCACAGACCCAAAGAAACAGGGCTAGTGACTATGGACCTATAACCTCTGAAACTGTAAATCACAATAAACCTTTTCTCTTTATTAAAAAAAGTAAACCTTGTTTTTATTCTTCATTCTAGTTCTTATGTTCACTTTCCAGAGGCAATTAGTATAGCTAGTTTCATATAGATATGAATATGAACAGCATATTTGCACATATAGCTCCTTTTTCCTTATTATCATCTAACATTCTCAGCAACTTTTTTCTACTTAACAATATATCTTAGAGATCATTACTTATTCCTGAATGCACTATAGCTATTCTATATTTAAATTGCTACGTAACATTTGTTTGCATAGATGTACTATAATTTATTTAAGAAGGTTACTGATGGACATTTAGGTGGTCCACAAACTTTTTCTAAAAAAGAGGTTTGCCTGGGCATGATGGCACACATCTCTAATCTCGTCCACTCAGGAGGCTGAGGTAGGAAGACTGAAAGTTCAAGACCAGCCTAGGGCACTGAAACTCTGCTTTAAAAAATTAAAAGGCGGAGGGCCAGGGATTTAGCTCAGTGGTTCCGCTGCCTGCCTTGCAAGCACAAAGTCCAGAGTTAAATCCCTGGTACAAAAAAGAAAAAAAAAGGCAGAAGTGTATCTTAGTGGCAGAGCATTTGTTTACCATGTATGAAACCCTGGGTCCAATTTCCAGGACTATAAACAATCAAACAAACAAACAAAATAAACAAAAAAAACAAAAACAAAAAGAGCTTTCATGAGTAACCACCTATAGACATCATTGCACCCAACAATTATATAGCCATGGAATAAATACCCAAAGTAGTCTTTCACATTTAAAATTTGAATTTGAATGCATATTGCCAAAACACCTGTCAAGAGTGAGTACCAATGCACATACTGCCAATATTGTGTGTCTCCCCTACTTGGACTGATGACATGTTACTAAATATTTTGATCTTTGCCCATGATTGGTAAAAAGAAGTTTTCCATTGTGGTTTTAACTTGAAGCAGTGCGAGGCAAACTATTCTTTCATATGTTTGAAAGCAGTTTAGTTTTCTTTTCTGGGAACTCTGTTCATTATTCCTGCCCCCAGTTTTCTATTTTTGTTGTTTATTAATTTGTAAAATAATTTTTATGTAATGGAAAAACTAGTCCTTTGTTTATTTTTATATTTCTGGTATTTCTCCCGAGTTTGTCATTCATTTATTTGTTTGTCTTTTTGCTATGAAGAGACTTAACATTTTTAAATGCAGTTAAATTTCTCAAATTTTAACTACCCCATTGCTTTTGGAGCTGGTGACCAGAAAGTAATAGAAAAAGCCTTTTTTTTCAATAAGGCTATCTCATATTTTCTTATATTAGTATTCTGATTTTAGTTTTATATTTAAAAATTTTGATATATTGTATTTGGGATTTATTTTGGTATGAAGAGTAAGGAGGTATGAGGAGGTCTAACTAGTTTTTACAATTGAGTAACCCTACACTGGATTTTTCTTTTCTTTTCTTTCTTGTGTGATACTGAGGACTTAACCCAGAGACGCTGTATCACTGTTATATTACCCACTCTTTTGTTTTAAATTTCAAGGCAGGGTTTTGCTAAGTTGCCCAGGCTGAGCTTGAACTTGAGATCCTCCTAGGAAGCCTTGGCTTCTCTAGTTCTAGGCTTATTAGTGTGTACCACTGCACCTGGCTGGATTCTTTCTTGCTTTTTAAAATATTTTTATTTCCATTCGTACATGTTTGTAGTACATAATAATAACATTCATCATGGGGAGTTGGTACACGTACAAAATACATCTTTCTTATTCTTTTGTATCCTTCCCCTTCCCTTCCCCTTATCTCTTGATCCTCTTCACTTTGGCAAGAATCCACCTCTCTGTTTTCTATTGTCTATCTTTTATTTGGCTCTTTATTTATACTTAAAATTTAATTAAAATTTTTTTGGGATGGGGGTTTCACTGTGTTTCTCAGGTTGCTTCAGTCTTTTGAGTAGCTGGGATTATAGGCATGCATCATCCTGTCCTGGTACTTACTTTACTTTTTTGATAAATAAATGTGGTATTTTGGTACCTATATGCACTGTGGAATGATCAAGTAAGTCTAATTAGTATATCTTACCTCAAAATTTTTTTCAGCTTTAATTGAGATTATTGGTACATTTTAGGGATACAGTACAGTTGCATTCATTGTTGGGATCTTGTACCTCTACATGACAGGTCTTGGTTCTCATTTTTTCCCCTTACCCCTGCCCTTCCTTCACCCCCTCCTCCCCTCCCCATCTACAAACACTTTATTTTCATCTTTTCACTATCTCACATTTTTTTCTTTTCCCTTATTACCCTTCCCCTACCCATCCCACCTTCCCTACACCTTTAGCTCCTTTCTTCCCATTTCTAAATGTCAGTAATCTTATTAGGATCTTATGTATTATTGCAGATTATTCACACCAGAGAAACTATTCGGTATTTACACATGTGTGACTTATTTATTTCACTTAGGAGTATGTCTTCAATATGTATCCATTTTCTTATGAATGAATCTATTTTCTCGTTCTTTATGGCTGAGTAATATTCCATTTTATAGAAAAACCACATCTTCTTTATCCAGTTTCCAACGGATGGGCAAATGGGCTGTTTCCAAGTTTTAGCTAT
>NW_022900934.1:18648631-18662560 GCF_012274545.1 Fukomys damarensis
CAATGTCTTCCAGAATTCTGCCTAACTTACCTTCCAGCAAGTTTAATGTTTCTGTTTTAATATTTAGATCTTTAATCCATTTGGATTTTAATTTAGTGCATGGCGAAAGATAAGGGTCTAATTTTAATCTTTTGCAGGTTGAGATCCAGTTTTTCCAACACCATTTATTAAAGAGGCTATCTTTCCTCCACTGAGGATGGTCAGCTCCTTTGTCAAAGATGAGGTAGTTGAGTATGTCTGTTACCTCAAAATTTTATAATTTATTTCTGGTAAAATTATTCAACCCCTCCCCACCATTTTTGCTATTTTGAGAGAATGGATTATTTCTAAAGATGTTTTAATTGTACTTCCTGATCCTAGTGGCTGCAGGAAGCTGATAAGGTGTCACTGAGGACCCAAAGGTGAGCTAGCATCTTGTTGTTGCCTTTTTGCAGAAGGATTCTGGGCAGTATGCTAGGGCCAGCTTGTAATGAAGTATCTTTGGGTTTTATCTTAGATGGAGCAGAACTGTCAGAAAATGTTGTGGTAAGAAATTGTTTAGGACTCTGCAGAATTGCTCTTTTAAGGTTTAGTTGTTGAGTTATACTCCTGATTCCTTTTGTGGATGCTACAAGAAACAGCCTTATGGAAACCGTGGGGCCTCAGTACCTGAACAGCGTTTTGGGGGCATTGTTAAAACTCAGCCAAAGTTTTGAATTTTTATTTTATAAAACAGTATCATTTATTTTAAAGTTCTATTAAAATTAAAATTCACAGTTAAGAAAAGATATAAAACAGAAGATAACTGTTTGTTATCTATAAAGAAGCACTAGAGCAAGTGCTTGCATTATTATAATACTTAACAAATGTGGAATATGGAGTGGGTGCTTTGCAGTGTATTGTGCTTGCAAGGTTCCGATTAAGGATGTTGCAAAACAGAAGGGTTTTCCCAGTACAATTCAGGATAGGCTGTTTGAATTTCAGATAAAAGAGTGCTCTTTAGCATAAGTACATCACATAATAGGTTCTGCATGGGACCTACTTATACTAAAGTATTATTCATTTTTAAAATCTTAAATTAAAATTCACCTGGGCATCCTGATTCTTTTTTTGTTTTGTTTTTTGTTTTTTTGAGTCAAGGTCTCATTATGTAGCCTGTGCTGGCCTCTGACTCATGGCAATCCTCTTGCCTCACCCTCTTGAGTACTAGGATTACAAGTGTGTACCACCATTCCTGGCTCCCAAAATTAAAAAATAAATTACAGCAAGAAAATAATCATGTAATAATTATTTTATTCCTCTTTTCACTTTGACTATCATGAAACGCAGGCCAAATTAAAGGCCCAGGCATAAAGGCTATGTAGAATCTTACATGTTGCATGTATATTTATTTCATTTTGGTCTTAATATTCTAGCCTAATTTGCATTTCCCTGATTCTAATTCTTTATTCATTTTTCACCATTTTGTGTGCATTATTCAAATGTCTTTTGGGATAAGGTGGGACACACACACATACACATTCATATAAATATTTAAACATGTATTTTATCATACTTTTGACGTGGGCTTACTTTGTTCTTGGGAACCAGGTAGAAAAACGGGGACCACTGACCAATCTCAGAACTACTCAGGTACTCTGGGTCTCTTTATTTTCAGGTCTGTACCTTGGCTCCGAAAACCAGAGCTGCCATGAGGCTGGACTTTGGGCACCAGGACAGTGGACTTCAGCTTCCTTCAACTTGATGTTGGGAGGCAATGAAGCTTCTTTCTGCTGCCCAGAAAGTGAGGGTCACTCTGCAGAGGCCAACAGGCAGGGTGCGTGTGGTACTGTGGCGGCCCACGCAGGCACACACTGGGAAAGGATGAGATTGCATCTTCCCCCGGACCAGCGAGATTCTATAAACATAATCAAAATGTAATAGAAACTTTTTGGAAATGCTGTTATGAGGAGAAAGCATCAATCTTGATGGAACTCCGCTCAACAGGCTTTGCGGAGCTAATCAATCATGGTCAGGACTCGGCCTCCCCATCTGTCTGCGCCGGGGACCGAGCAGAGCCCGCTCGTTCCCCGGCTGGGGCTGTGTCCTCTCGCCAGGCAATCCATCATGCTGCAGGGGGATGGCGGGAGGGGAATAATAGCACGCTAATAAACTAGGGGCTTTTTTCATTCCCAACTAATTTTTAGTAAATGAGCCCAATCCAGACAGAACAGGGAAAAGAGCCCGAGGAGATGGTGCTTCCGAGATGCGCCTCGCTGGCTGGGGACAATGGCTCCCGGCCCAAGGGAAGCAACGAACCAGCCTCAGCCCAAGGATTGCTGTCAGTGCTAAGCTGAGGGAGGAAATGCCCGTGGAGTTACCGGGAAGAGTGAGTTCCGAGCAACTTCCGGGTTGGTGGCATGGACTTCCGGATCTGGCTCTGAGGGTTCAAGCCAGTAATGCAATCCTGTGTCCAGTTTGAACTTGGGAGTGAATGAGGTTTATGAGGGGAAGCCAGAAGTCAGTGACCTATGCCCAAGGATAGGGTGAGGGTTGACACAAGAAATGAATCCAAGGGCGAGAAGCCAAGGAGAAGAATGAGGTATACAATGCAGGATGACCTTAGGACACAAGCTGTGAATAATCCATGGGGTACAGGGCTCATTTTCATCTGGCAGCATCTGCTTTGGGATGAACCTTCCTCAAAGGGGATATTCTTAGGAGGCCTGTAGTTTGGGGATGCTGTCTATGTTTATTCACCCTTTTATTCCCAGCACTTCACCTAGTGCACAGCACAGATGGGCACTCACAAATATTTGTTAAGTGAATACATGCATGGAAATTGTCCCTGATGGTCGGTTCTGAAGATTTAGTCTCACAAATTCCTTAAATTCAGCAACTTCAGGTTTCTATCCTTAAATACATCATAGACCCAGTACCTGGTTTCTTCCCACCCAGAACCCTGTCTTGGACAGGGACAGAGAGACAGATTCAATGAAGGTGAATATATTTGTAATCTCTTGTGTGACACACTACTCCAAACTGACTGCTTCTGAACAACAATAAACATCTATTATCTCCTACAGACGCTATGGTCAGGGCTTAAAGAGCTGTTTCTCTACTCTGTCTCAGGGCTTGGTGAGTCTTTCTGGATCTATGTTCATCCATTTTGCTCCTGAAATTTAGGGATGGCTATAGACTGGTTGACATTCTCCTTATCAAGAGGTGGGGTCTATCTCTCCTCTCTCTGGATCTGGGTTGGTCTACGACTATTTGTCCAACAGAATAGGGAAAAAGTAATGCTCATGCCAGTTTTGCCTGGTTTTTAAAAGACTAGTGGCTCTCATCTTGGTCTCCTGAAGGCTGGACTTTCCCATCAGCAGTATGACCATGTTGCTAGACACAAGAGACCCTGTGTCCACATGGAAGGAGAAGGCACCAGAATCATGAATCCAAACTTTCAGGTTTTCCTGAGACCCACACCTATGAGCAGTGCCACCTTGGACCCTTGCCATACAGAGTAGAAAAACGCCCCAGGTGAAGCCCGCCAAGAATCATTAGACATAAACAAGTGGTTGTTGTTTTATGGCACCAAGTATTAGGGTAGTTTGTTTTGCACCACAAGTTAACTGGACACCAAATAAAGATCATAAATTGTATCTGGTCCAACTGCATATTCTGTGTTTACATAATTTCTTTGATTGTTTTTCCAATTCAGTCTTTTGGTTATATACATTTCTAGAGGGTAGGGCAATTATCACTTCTGGTGGTATGCCCTCTCTAATGGGATAGTTTGGATCCCTTCCCTTCTCCCTTTTCTGCTGCCATCTTCTTCATCTTTGCTTTTTTCTCTTCTCTCTGAGTAGTTAGTGGAGAGAGAATCAGAGAACAGTTCTCAGAGGAGGTGATGCTGAGCTGGGCCTTGATGGGAGTGGAAGACTTGAGGAGGCACTCAGAAAAGAGGTCATCCTAAGTAGAACATTTGCAGAGGGAGGGCTGGTGTTGAGAATGCACAGTATGGGAAAAGTGGGAACAGTGAGGCTTTAGTGACAGGAGAGGGAGTTGAAGCTACATGGAGATAAGCCTTGGTGCCAGTCAGGAGTTCTGGCTTTCTAGCCAGCCTGAGCAGAGGGAATTCCTCCTCAGAAGCCACCCTCTGGATGTGGTGGGGGTGGTCAGCATGGCAGCAACCAGTTATGAAGTTGATTTGATGAAAGAGAGTGCAGCTTGGATTGGGGTGGAGGTGGTGGAGTTGCAGGAATGTGAGTGGTTTGGAGTGTGTGGCTTGTGTTTGCTGTGTTACTTGAGAATATGTAATTTTGCTGTAATGAACAAGAAAAACAAATAGGATGGATAAACTTACTAAGAAGTGTTAGGCATAATGGTACATAAGCTGGCAGCTTGTGAGATAGAGGGAAAACTTAGATGTGTTAAGCATACACAGTGAGGAAGGTTGGGAGTCTCAGACTGAATCCATAAGATGTGTCAAATCCAAATCTGAATACAAATACATATACATATAGATTGTAAGACTGTTAGTAGCGTGCTAATCATAGTTGGCTTATACAGTGAAACAAAAGGGAGTGTTATAAATAGAAATAGGTGGAAAGGCCAAGTTAAAATTGCATCAATTCTAGTACAACAAGTAGGTCATTCATAATTGCCCATCACTGGTGTTACCACCTGGAGCCCATTCTGGCCACACATATGTTCTGCCCAAGCTAAAATCGATGGCTGTCTGGCAGGCCAGTGGCCAAGCTGTAGTAGTAGCCAGGCCTATGTAGTTGCTCTGCCTCTTGATAGAACATTTGTGTGATTGGCCCCAGGACTTTTCATCTGTTGGACCCTGTATTAGTCTGTTTCTGTGGCTAATAACACAATGCCACAAGTAAGCCAAAAATATTTATTTAGCTCACAGCCCTGGAGGTTCAAGGGCCTGCATTGGTGATAACCTTTTTGCTGGCAGGGTCTCAAGGTGGCACAGGATCTGGGCCTCACAAGACAAGAGAAACACATGTGTGTTTCTTCTGGTCTTTTTCTTCCTATAAAGTCACCAGGATGCACCCTGCACCCTGAGGGCCTTAATCACATTGTAATCATAATCACACTGTAAAGACCCCAGCTCTAAGCTGTATAGTCAGATAAAGTTTCTAGCTTCTTAGTAACTCACAATGGAGATTAAATTTCTACATATGAACCTTGGGGGACATATTCAAATCATATAACCCTACTCAAATCATAGACCCCCCCCCGAAGCCTCAACTCTGGTCCTATGAACCACACACAATTTCTGTTGAGTGTGTGTGTGTGTGTGTGTGTGTGTGTGTGTGTATGCGCATATGTGTGAAAGAGAGAGGGAGAAGGGAGGGAGGGAGAGAGAGAGGCTCTTTAGGAAGGTAGGTTTCATAGTCTTATATAACGTAGTCATGTACAAGTAGTCAGGGATATAGCATTCTTTTTGGCATCCTCTTGTTTGGAAGCAAAAAAGAAGTTCCACCATATTCAAGGAGGCTGATGGGGATCACACAAAGGCTTAAACACCAAGAGGTATGGACCATGGGGCCACCCTGGAGCAGTGCCCCATGCATTTAGTTGTGTGAGAGCTCACTGCTCTGAGACTGGATCTTTGGGAGCATGTGAGCCGTTCTGTCCCTTCTGTGGTATAAGTGGCTATGGGGAGTTAGCAAGTTTAATACACAACATAGTAGTTGACAAATGTCGACTGAAAAATGCCCCCTACTATGACGATATCCACATAAAATCCCTGGAACCTATAAATATGACCTTATTTGAAAAAAGTTGTAGATTTCATTAAAGATCTTGAGATGAGACCATCCCAGAGTATCCAACTGGGCCCTCCATCCAGAGATAAGCATCCTTATAAAAGACGTACAGAGGAGAGGAGATGGGCGTGTGAAGAGAGTGATAGAGCCACAGCAGTTTCTGGGGACCCAGGAGCTGGAAGTGACAAGGAACAGATTCTCCCATATGGCTGGATTCTCTCCATACCTGGAGGTGGTTGAACACTACTGACACCTTGATTTCAGACTTCCGGCCTCAGAACTGTAAGAGAACACATTTCTATTGTAAGCTACCAGTTGTGCTGTTTGGATACAACAGGCACAGGAAATGAATGTAGCAAGTTGTAGGAGGCTAGAGCTCTGGTCTGAGCACCAGGGGCCTCAGTTTTGGTCTGTGCCTGGCTGTGTGGGAACTTGGTGAGTAATTTGCCTTCTTTGGAATTCAGATTTCCTACATGCATAATGCAAGGGGGGAACAGATTGGAGACCCCAAAGACGTGACCTCTTGGATGTAGATCTGGGAGGTCTGGAGGCCTCTGCATTGGAGATGGTGAGGCTGCCACTCTCCAGGCCCCTCCTAGACATGGTGGTGACTCGACTGCCCTTTCCAGGATTATATTTCTTGGATAGTGTAGTACTGAGACACTTAAAGTCTGCAAAGACTGGGAGGTGGAGGTGCTTCTGTCCAGGTGAGGCTCAGAATAAGAACATCAATGCATGTAGACGCAACACTTACATATTATGTTGGCACTGAATGGCTTTTTGATAGTGTTTTAAACTTTATTCATTTTAATTGATGAATAGTAATTGTACATATTTATGGGTTATAATGTTATGTTTCACTCTTCATTTTTGTTTCTTTTTGGTGCTGGGGATGGAACCCAAGGCCCTGCACATGTTAGGCAGCACTCTACTGAGCCTCAGCTCTTAATGTGATGTTTTGATATGGGTATACATTGTAGAAAGAGTCAATCCAGCTACTTAACATAGCTATCACTCACTAAGCTATGATCTTTTTTTGGTGGTGGCAATATTAAATGTATACTTTTTCAGCAATTTTTTTCTTTTATTGAGTTTATTGGTACATTTTAGGTAAGCGATTTTGAAATATACTTTATTAACTGTGGTACAATAGACCACTAAAACTTATTTCTCAAGTCTGAGACTTTATACCCTTTGTCCAGTATTTCCTTTTACCCCATCCCTCCTTCTTCCTCTTAGCCTCTGATAGCCACTTCTCTGGCCTTTATGAGATACACATAGTGTATAACTTTCTATGTCTAGTTTATTTCACTTAGTATAATGTCCTCCAGTTCTATCTATGTTGGGCTGAGGACAGAATTTCTTTTTTTTTTTTTTTAAATCCAGGTACTGTTCCATTGTATATATATGCTACATTTTCTTTATACATTTATCCACTGATGGTCGTTTAGTTTGCTTTCCAATCTGGATTACTGTGAGTAATGCTGAAAGGAATGTGGGCGTACAGATATCTCTAACATACGGATTTAAACTTCTTCATCTATATACTCAGAAGCAAGATTGTTGAGGCTTATTAATATCTTAAAAGTATACAATAACAGTAAACTCATGTAGGCTTTTTTCACTTTGTCTGGGCGCCGGGAATATGTGCTTATTTTGTAAGCCACAGGCTGCTGAGGTAGGGGCTTTCACCCTATCCTATCACCCCACATCCCATCAGAAGATCCTGTTGGATCTCTCTGCTGCTTCTGACCCTGTGACAGACGCTGTCTGTGTGACAATGTCCACAGCACCACCGTTACTGTCTTTCACCCAGATTGCTTCAACAGCCCCTCACCACCTCGCATCCCCCTCAGTGCCCCCTTAGTGCCGCCCCAGGATCCGTCTGCTTTCTGGCCTCAGATGTCTCCCCATATCACTCACAGAATATCCAGAATCCATTTTACATTTTAAAAAATTAATAGGCTTTATTTTTAGTGAAGTTCCAGCTTTATAGAAAGACTGAGTGGAAGATGCAGAGTTCCCTCGTGACCCCTCTTTCATTCCTCCTCCCAGTATCTCCTGTTATTTGCATCTTGCGTGAGTGTGATGCATTTGTGACAATTGATACACTGATACTGACACATTATTCTTAAGTAAAACGTGTAGTTTACACTAGGGTTTGTGCCTGTGTTGTGCCCTGTGTAGGTTTTGACAAATATTTAACGTCACGTATTTACCGGTGTCACACAGAAGTGTTTCTTAAATGTTTCTCTGTTCTTCACATTTTCATCTCTTCTTCCCTCCTCCCCCAGCCTCTGGCAGCCCCCGATCTTCTCATTGTCATTATTTTGTTTTTTACACAACCTCTCCTGGGTGGACTCATACAGCCTTTTCAGTCTGGCTTCTTTCACTGAGCAGTATCCACGTAAGGCTTCTCCATGTCCCGAAGTCCTGTTAGTTGGCCCCCACGCCTTTCATAATGGTTCTCCTCACTCACTGTGCCTCCGCCATGCTGTTTTCTTGATACTCCAGGGACATGCCAGGCACATTCCTGCCTGTGGGGCTTTGCACTTGCTGTTCCCTCTGTCAGGAATGCTTTTCCCTCAGGACCTGCGCGTTTGATTCCCTTAACTCCTTCATATCCCTGCGTAAATTTCATTTCCACAGAGGGGTCCTCCGGGATCATCCTGGGTGGAAACCTGCCCAATCTCACAAAGCAGTTCCCATCACTATGCCTCTGCTTTATTATTCTCTGTAGAATGTCCTTTTACAGCATGCTACAGGATTATCTTCGAATTTTCGTAATGACTGGAAGCTCCGGGAATTTTTGCCAGTTTTATTCAGATTCCCAGGGCTTGGCACGGAATAGGCTCTTAGGAAGCATCTGACAAATAAATGAGTAAGTGTGAGGCAGTGCAGCGATGGTGAGACAGGTGTGGAGACCGTCAGGCTCCTGGGGCTCAAAGCCCAGCTAGACTGGTCCCCAGCTGTGTGACTCTGGTTAATCGCTCCACCTTTCTTTTTCTTCCGTGTCTTCACTCTATAAAAATGAAGTCAGAAATAGTGCTAACTACTTCTTAGGGTTTGGTAAATACTAAGTCCAATCAGTTACACAAAACACTTAAAATAATACCAGGCTGGTTGTAAGAACTCAGGTTTTTATTATTTTTTTCATAGCATGCATCCCTACCTCGCTCTCTGTTATATATCTGTTTTATCGCTCCTCTCCTTGATAAGAAAGTAAGTTCCAGGTGGGCAGGGGCTCTATGTTGTCCACTGCTGTGTCCTCAAGTGTGCAAGAGCATCTGGGACACAGGGGGTGTTCGACAAATACTCAGAGTGAGCCAAAGGATGGGATTGCACTGGTGGACACAGGGCTGGTCGTGGTAGCCGTCAGATGTGAAGTTTTGGGGAGCGAAGCCCTTGCTTTGGAACAAGGCGGGCATCAAGTGTTCTCTTTTGCTATGAGCTTCCAACTCTCCTTGGGAGTACATGTTTCATGCACGAGGGAAGGCTCTGGGCAGGGTTGGAGTCATAAGGGAGTGATCGTCAGGGGCCCCAGCTTCAGCTCCTGTGGGCTGGTTATATTCTGGAGCAAGTCTAAGATCAGTGAATGCAAGCCAGGCCCACCCTAGGGCGTGACTTCTTTGCTTTTGCTGAGACAGTTGTCCTGCCCGTAGCTGCCCCCTGAAGCCCACATCTTATCCTCAAAGGTTATTCCAGAACAGATCCCAGATATGGTGTGAGGTCTACAAGCTTGGAAGTGGAGGGTTCTTGAAGAGTATGAAAAACATGAAGTAGGGGAAACATGTTTGCATTAGTTAGTTTTTTGCCACCTAACAAATAATCCCAAACATCGATTTTTATGCTTTCAGATCATCTAAGCTTCTATTGACCTTGGCTGGGGTTGGCTGGCCCCAGCTGGATTTCTGACTTACAGCTCTCTCAAGTTTTTTCCTTGTTTCTTTATTTAGGGGTCCAGGCTGAAGAGTCAGAAGCTGTTTGGAGCTCGAGATCCTCGTGGTACTCCTCAATAGAGCACAAGGGGTCAGGATGAGCTATGCAACTACACTTAATGTTTCTTCAGGGGGCGCGAACTTCTGCTAACATTTCATTGGCTAAAGCAAGTCATGTGGAAAGCCCAACCCAGTAGGAATGTTATTCAGCCTTAGAAAGGAAGGAGATTCTAACACAGGCTGTGACAAAGATAAACCTTGAGTGAAATGCTAAGTGAAATAAGTCACAAAAAGACATATTGCATGAGTCTATTCATATGAATTACCTGGTATAGTCAAATTCACAGAAAGAGAGAGTAGAATCTTGGCTCCTGGGGATATGGGGAAAAAAGAATGAGGAATTTTTGTTTAATGGGTACGGTTTCAATTTTACAAGATGAAAAGAGTTCTGGAGATGCATTATACAAGGTACTAGTGTACTCGTGTGTGTGTGTGTGTGTGTGTGTGTGTGTGTGTGTGTGTGTTACTAGGGATTGAAGCTAGAGCATTTGCACTCAGCTGCATCTCCAGCCTTTCTTAGAAGTTAAATTTTTCTTTTAGGTTTTGAGACAGGGTCTCACTGAGTCTCTAAATTGTCCAGGCTGGGCTCCAACGTGTAATCCTTCCTGTTTTATTTAGCCTCCCAGAGTACTGGGATTACAGGTGTGCGCCACCATGCAGGGCTGTGAATGTATGTAACACTATTGGAAGGCACAGTTACAAATGGCTAAGACAGTAACAAAACAACATTTTTTTTTTTGTTTAAAGAAGCTTAAATAAAAAAGGGAATTCCATTTAAACACCAAATGGTATAGAATAAGTGTAAAGCCAAAAGTAACACACTGTTCATCACCCCAGCATATAGGAATAAATCCTGTGGACTCCTTGAAGAGCCTGCCAGGCATTTCTCTACAGTTGAACAGCCAGATGGGAGCAGGTGTCAGTTTTCTTCCAAAGAAAAAATGTTGTTACACAGGCTCTTTTGCGACCAGTTTTTTTTCAAAGAAAATTGCTGTGTTGACATGTTTGTAGTGGCTACATCAAGCTCCCATCATTTTTAATGGCTGGATAGTATTCCACATTCTATGTATTCTAATTGTATCAGTTCATAATGCATGTAACAAAACACCTCAGAACTCAGTGCCCTAAGACAGCAACCATTTATAACTGCTCCTGAGGATTGTTGTGACATGTTTCACTTGAGATTGCTCTCAGGAGAGGGGAAGTTAAGGAAGCACGATAAAGCAGCAGCAGAAAGTTATGTTTTTCGCTTGACATAAACTCTGACTTGTTTCCAAGGAACAATCTGGAGCAAAAATCACATCCCAGCACCGGTCCCACCTCTAGGTCCTTTGACATCGCCCTCCCCTCTCAGTCATCACCCACCACAAACTCAAAGATCTTTCCAGTCAATGGCAATTCTAGAGGAGGTGGAGCTATTAGCAGGCGGCATTACAGCAGCCTGGTAAAGGAGATGACGGTAAATTTTACGGTTTGTGTGTTTTACCACAGTTGAGAAGAATCAACCAGGGTGTGGATGTACTCTCTCTGCCTAGAGGGGCAGGCTCCGCAAGGTAACAAGGCAAAGGATGAGGTTGTGCTGTCTTGGTATGGAAGTGTTAGAGCTGGGATCAGTAATCCATGAGATTTGAACGGTGGGAACATCTCCCTGGCAGTCCCAGTGGAGTGCAAGCCAGGCCTGGGTGAGGAGTCAAGACAGCAGGGGAAAGGAGCAGCCCCGAGGCAGGCTGGGAGCAGAACAGTGAGAAAAGGGGTAAAAAGATGGAGCAATGGCCATGTCAGTGGAAGACTTGCTATATCTGAAATGCGATGCCTGGGGCTTTACCCTTGCTAGCTTCTTTAAGCTTTCAGCAACCCAGTGACAGTGATGGACCACACATCCCATTTGCAGATGGAGACACTGAGGTTGTGAGAGAGAAAGGGTCTTGCTTCAGGCCGCACAGCGGATAAGAACCAGAACTGGCTTTCAAACCCCTCTGTCTGCCTCCAGGGCCCTTCCACCTCAGAAGGTAAATAGACAGCAATCTGATCTCACCTCCAAGTTTGGGGGACTAAGGCTGAGCACCACTATTTGGAGATCAACTGAAGACAGTGATGTGCGACGGAAAGGCAATAGAAGGCTGATTTTGGAAGAAAGTGGAACACTTTCCTCTCTGAAATAGCACCATTTTCCTCTGACCGTGCTCTTCTCTGCTGTTTACCTGTAACTTTTTCCAACTTCTGCTGGGGACAGAGAAGGGAGGATGGGAATCCTCCAGGGGCTGAAGCTGCTGTTCAGCTCGCAGTGGAGCCTGACAAATCCAGTGGGTAAAACCCATTAATTAGCAGTTTTGGAAACAGTTGCAAAGTTAATTATTCCGTTTTCTGATGAAAGAAAGCTAATTTTTGGCATTTACCCTGACAGTGACATGAACTAACATTTTTCGAGTAGACATCCCTCAAGATAAATGATGCTGTGAGGCATTTGTGTAAACATCCTGACCCACAGCTCGCTGCCGAAGACTGTCTGCCATGGCTGCCTTCTCCGCCATGTTTTGCCCAGTGAGTTGAGGGCGGGTGAGTGAAGGAAGGGGATGGGGGGAGTGATAAAGAGTAGATAGCTGGTGATATACAGAGAAGACTGGAGGGAGCATTTGCATATTCAGAAGATTTTGCTCCTGAATGGAGAGAGCAGGGCATGTCTGTCTGTCTGTCTGTCTGTGGTGAGATACATGTCCAGAGGAGGGAGCAGTCTGTTCAAGTTGTTGCTTCCAAATTTAGATGTCCTGATGCCCTGCCCACAGGATGTGAATATGAGGCACATAGGCTTTTGGTTTTTTGGTACTGGGGATCGAACTCGGGTCCTTGGGCTTGAGAAGCAGGCGCCAGAACCACTGAGCTAAATCCCCGGCCCTTAGGCTTTGGAATACATCCAGCTGTCTGCTGGACATCCTGCAGGCGTTTCGAACTCAGCCTGTCCCACGGAACCACAGTCCCCTGCCAGTGTTCGCCCTCACCCACGTCTTCCTCATTCTAGGACCATCACCCATCGAAACACTTAAGTCAGAACCATCATCATCATCTCCGGTAATCCACTTCCCTTCACTCATTCCTGACATCCAGTTTATCAGCAAGATCTGCCAAGGCTACCTTCAAACTCTTTGCAGATTTGTTGGGTGCATTTTATATCTCCCACCACTATCCTAGTCTAAATAGTGCTCATTCCTTCCAACTTGGTGCTGTCTTGTGGAAACATAACAAGGGCCATACAGGAAAGTTGACATTTTCTTGGAGCTATGTAGAAAAAATAAAATGAAATAGGTAATTTCAATTTGAATAATCTATTTTATTTAACTCATTATATTCAAACTATTATCATTTAGACATAATCAGTATAAACTATTATTGAGAAAATTTAGATTCTTTTTTTGTCCTAAGTCTTCAAGATCAATGCACATTTTATACTCATGACACATTTTGATGTGGACATTAAATTCTCATCAGAAACACTTGATAGATATTTAGGTTTTATAAAATTTACAGTTGAAAAACTAGAATTGCATACTTAAGTTATTCCAAATGTATTTCAAAGTTTTTTAGAGATGAAACAAGTAGTATTTTATTTTAGGTTTATTAATTTTTTTTTTTTTTGGTATCAGGGATCGAACTCAGGAGCTTGTGCTTGCGAGGCAGGCACAGTGCTACTGAGCTAAATCCCCAGCCTCGTTTTGTATTTTGAGACAGGGTCTTGCTATGTGGTTCAGGCTGACCCTGAAACCACTATATATAGCCCAGGCTGGCCTTGATTCACAGCAATCTTCCTGCCTCAGCCTCTGGAGTGCTGAGACTTTAGGGGTGTGCCATCATGCTCTGCAAGTGTAATTAATTTAAAGGCAAAATATTCAGAGACTTGGTCACATTAGCCACATTCAGGTGTTACAGTGTGCGCTAAAGTGAGGTCTTTAAAGTGAAGTGCTTTAAAATCCCAGTCTGTTCAACCTGTTCTCCATGAGCGGCTACAGAGATATCTTGAATATGCAAACTGGACCGTGTTTCTTCCCACCAGACCTAGGATAAAATTAGAAACTCCTTCCTACAGTCTAGAAGGCCTTGTATGATCTGGCTCCTGCCTACCTCAGCCACTCACCTTATGCCCTTCTCTCCTCCATCCACAACAACTAGAGACCTTGGATTCTTTTTTTTTTTTTTTT
>NW_022900934.1:18662576-18742034 GCF_012274545.1 Fukomys damarensis
TTTTTTTTTTTTTTTTTTTGCTCTTCATCATATCAAAGGAGGGCATGGAAGTGTTCAGGTGCCAGGTGGTCCAGGAGGCTCAAAGATGCCCCTATGGGTGTGTGTTGGGGTAGAAAGTAGACGAGGGAGTCTGCTTAACTTTTTGTGGCTGTCCCCTTCTGTTTCTCTAAAACTGAGCTGGAATTGGATGCTCTGGGCAGCACCCCTCTTAACACAGGCAAATTAATTGGAAACAGATGTCAAGTGATGGGAGTTAAACACAGACATCTCACCAAATGTCAGCCCTTCCCCTGGGCCATCGTGGCGTCCTTGCTTTTCCTTCTCAGCAGGGAACTGGGACAGAGCTTCCTAAACATGCTGGTGGCATTGTTGACCCCAAGTGACTTGTAGTCTCTCACAAAACTCAAGGCAAATTATGACCCTGAAAAGCAGGACGCATGAGGTGAATTTCTCTGTATCAGATGCAGATAACCTGGAGGTTGCTCTCAGAAGAACAGAGCCTCTTACAGCAGAACCCTGGAAGGGACAGGTCCAGTGTAGGAAGATTCTTGTCCAAGGCAACTCAGCAATGAGTGTTACAGCTAGGGGTGAGATGCAAAATTAGAAGATATTTTCTAGGGTGAAAAATCTGCTGCCATCTTCCTCCAAGCTTCTCCATTGTCTGGAGAATAAACCCAAGCTCCTAAGCAGGGCTGGAATGTCCTTTACTCTCCTCTACCTTAGCCTTATCTCCCCAGCCCTCCCAGGCTAAGGGACTTCCTTACATTCCTGAACATATGGCACTGATGCTTTTGCCCATGATGTTTTCTATGCTGCCTCTTCCCCATTTAATAAACTCCTATTCATCCTTTACAACCCAACTCAGAAGTGTCCTCCTCTAAGAAGTCCCCTTGATTATCAGGTGGCGTTATCTGTTCTTCTCCTGGGATCCTACAACACTGAACACATCACTGTGATTATTTGTGTATTTCTTTGTCCTCCACACCTTGTTCCCCAACCCCTTCATTTTATTTTACTTTTGCTTCCCCAGAGCTTGGCACAAACTCTGATCCATAAGTATAAGGTATCAATTAATCTTTGTAACTTTGACATTGCCAAAGCCAAGGGACCCCTTTCTTTGTTTTCCTTGTTTCTCTGTAGCATTTGACACCACTGAACCCTCTCTCCTTGATATGCTCCTCTCTCTTAGTGCCTGTAGTTCCCTTGTGTTTTGTTCTCTCTTCTACCTTCCTGACTGTTCTGCCTCAGTCTCTGTTAGTCTGCTTTTCACTATTATCATAGTATACCCAGGGGGTGAAGAGGATGCCTTAGTTCACAGTTGTGGAGACCCAAGAGCATGGTGCCAGCATCAGCTGAGTTCTGGTGAGCACTTCATGCTGGGAGCACACATGAGAGAAAGAGATCATATCCCAGAATAGGAAGCCAGAGGGTGTATCCGAGGCTGGGCTCATTCTGGAAACAACTCACTCTCACAAGAGCTCAGAGATCTCCCGAGAGCTACCTTAACCCCTTCCCAGGATAGCTTCCACAGTGATCTAAGTATTTCCCTTCTCTCAGAGGTTCTGCCGTCTCTCAGCACTGCCTCGCTAAGCACTAAACTCAAACTATATCCAAACCAAAACAGTCTTGTCTTCAGATGTCTGCTCCTCTGTGATTGTCCAAGGACTCGTCCTGGTCCTTTCTTCTCCTTTTGGGAAAAGCTTTCTCTGTCCGTGTTAGATGTCATGGGACTCAGGGCTTTTGTCTATGCTGTTCCTTCACTCTGGGACACTCTTCCTTTCATATCTGCTCCAACAAATTTCTTCTTAACCTTTGAGTTTCAGTTCAGAGTTCACCCCCTGTGAGAGTCCTTTCCAACTCCCTGAGCACACAGCTTGGGGTTGGGTGCTAGCATCTGGCAGAAATGGAGAGTGAGTGGGAGAATGGAGGAGCAGGCAGGACTGGCAGAGCAGACCTTAAGAGAGTCTGCAGGTGCTGCCATCTTTAACACATATCAACATCTGTAAAATCTCTGGCAAAGGGCTCCACTTTTCAATCCTGAGACAAATAGGCCCCAGCTTTGTTGGGTTATTAACTCCTCTCTGTAAACTTCCAATGAGTGTGATAAAATTCTCAGCAGAATGCAGCAAGAGCTCATAAAATCAGGATTTAGTGCCATTTTATAGATGTTAGGGCTGACTTCTACACTGAAGCTGGTATATATTTAAAATTCATGCTTGATTCACTGTGGGGATGAGGGTTTGAGACCTGGGAGGAGGACGTGACAGACCTCTACTTACTTCATGGGTCTAGCACCCAGGGGTGGAACCAGGGTGTGAAGCCTCCTAGCAGAGATCAGACTGATCCAAGCTGAGTCTCATGGAACCTCCTTTCAGGAGGCAGCCCTCTTAGTGTGTTGCGACTGTGGGCTTGGAGTCAGACAAATCTGTGTTCAAGCTCTGACTAGAACACCAGTGGTGCTTGTTTACCTAGGATGTAGACTTTCGGTGCTAAAGCCAGGAAAGTCCAACACACCAGGATGAGTTGGCCATCCTAAGCTCTCGCTCTACTATTTCTTGGCATTGTAAAGTTGACTGGATCCCTGTCTCTCTCTGATTCTCATTTTCTACAGCTGTCAAAAAGAACAATGAAATCTACCTTGTCATGTTCGTTGACACAAACTGCAACAACAAACAACGCCTAAATCTCTATGGCTTAAAACAACACAGGTTGTTCTTCTTCTATCATAGTACAGTATAGATTAGGTGGCTCCTTTACAGCAGTGACTCAGGGATTCAGGTGCTTCCATTTTCCTGGCCCTGTCTTCCTTAGGCCTTCTCAGAGTTCTCTGATGGATCTTTAGTATTAAGCCATCTGTGGGTGAAGTTTTAGTAGCAGGCATTTTGGCAGGGGAAACTACACTCACAAACCAAATTTAGCCTCCAGTTGCTTTTGTAAATGAAGTTGTATTGGTGAACAGACATACTCATTTGCTTCCTTATAAATCTATGGCTGTTTTCATGCTGCAGTGGCAGAGTTTGAGTAGCTATGACAGAGGCCATGTGGCCAACAAAGCCTCAGGTATTCATTACCTCACACTTTGCAGAATATTCTGACTTCTGTTTGAGGGGCCAGGCCTGGAAGTAGTAGTATCCATTGCTTTCAGTGATGACCCTTGGCCACACCCAACTCTGAACTGATTCTGAACTAACTGCAAGGGAGGCTGGGAAATGCAGAGAAGCAGGTGGGTTTTGGCTGCATTGACAGTCCCTGCCATACCTGTCTCAGGGTCACTCTGAGGATATAATAAAGTAATGTTTCCTAGGGGGTAATAGAAATTGTTTCCTAGGGAGCCTGGGACTTGATAACACTTCATAATGGTGTCTATGGCTCCACAGGCCTGAGGAACGTGCTGAGTGGCTGGGATGTGGGATTGTGTGGGAGAACCTCCTCCCCATCCTTGAGAGAAGGCTGTGGAAAAGAAAGAACTAGGTTGCTCAGGTCTCTTCGTAACCAGGGTATGAGTTGAATGCCTTGTTTCGTTTGATCTGAATTTGGTCTAGGTATTTTCCATGTGGCCAACTGGGTCTGGGAGCAGGATGAACTCAGGGATGCTAACTTGAGCCCTAAACCTAATATGTCCCACCATGTTTTCTGCTGAACAAGGCAACCTCTGTGTGTTCATCAGGCTGTGCCCATAGGGCATTGCACTGGCTCTTGGTTTCCTGGCAAGATGTTTGTGCCCTGATGTCTGCTTGCTCCCTTACCCCAGCCTTATCTGGACTACCACTTAAAAACAGCATGTTCGGAAAATTAAAAAAAATACTTTCTATTAATTATAGTATATGAAAGATATATAACACTGAGCATATGTTATTAATGATATTTTTACTTTGGAAAGTAACTGTAATAAAATTTATTTAAAGCATCAACTGGAGGTTAATTGGTAGTTAAGCCTGATATTTTAAAGTTAATTCATTAATGTGAGGGTGATTATTCACTAACAATAATGAGGTAAATTTCATTTTAGTCCGAGCTTACTAAGTTTTCCGCTTTCTTATATTTGATCTTCCTAAGAGTTGAGATCACAAATGTAGAAATGTGGCATTAAGAATGCACAGCAGACCCTGGGTGTGGTGGCGCACGCCTGTAATCCCAGCACTTGGGAGGCTGAGGCAGGAGGATCACTGTGAGTTCGAGACCAGCCTGGGCTACATAGTGAGTTCCAGGTCAGTCTCAACTACATAGTGAGACCCTGTCTAAAAAAAAAAAAAAAAACCAAAAGAACACACAGCAGAATTGTCAACTTTTTAAAAATGACGCACCACTTGCTTGTTAAATAGAAATCTAGAACTAGACGTGAGAGTTGCCTGAATGTTTCAATTTAAGACCATAGTCTAGAAATAAAAGTCAATTCTGGTAAAATAAATTAGCAATAACAGCACAGCAATCATGCTTTAGTTGCATAGTCTTGCAATGCTTAGAAAAATCACCCATGAGTAAGTCTTAGCTTTGGATCACCCTGTAGCTCCAAGAACACCCATTTGAGTCAGAAGGAAGAAAAGCTATTGCTTGTCCCAGTGAGCATCCACTGTCCTTGTGGAGAGCTGAGCCCATCCTCCAACTCACGGTTCTTAACTCAGCTCATACTGATGTGCAGTTAGATTCCCTTTGGTAAAGAACCCTGGACAATTCATCAACTTTGGGATAAAGAGGCAGCAAGTGTCCATGTTTGCTGTTGGTTGGTGGCATTGTGACAGTACGCTGTCGTGTTAAGAATCTGGGCTTCAAAGCTCAATCAGATTTGGGTTCAGATCTTGGCTGAGCAGGGAACTAGCAGTGTTCCCTTGGGCAAGGCACTTAACCTCTTTGTTTCCTTGGCAGAGGAAGGTACCACAGGTCTCATATTGCTGAAGTTCACAATGCTTTGTTCTATTGGTAGCTCAGGCCTCTATGTGTGTATGTGTGTGTGTGTGTGTGTGTGTGTGTGTGTGTGTGTGTGTGTGTTTGTTTTGTTTTAACCTGGTAAATACACCTTTGAAGATTTTGTTCAGAGGCCAACTCTTTGGGTCTTTTCCAACAGAGTTAGGCGATTTTCTTTTCTTCTGGATGTTAGTAGAAAATTGTCAATACTTTGATGATTTCATGATCATATCATGACATGTACCAACTTCCTACCGGGAATGTGATCATAATGTATTACATACATTACTAATCGACTAAACTAAAAAAATCTATGCCAGAACGCTTTTGGTGGTAAGTAACAAAATAGCTTATTCAGTGTGAAAATTAATGATGTCAAGGAACAAAAGCCTTAATGGGCTAGGCTCCTTCTTTGGGACTGAGTGAGGCCATCTAAAGGGAGAGGGAAGATGGTAGCTTACAAATATAGCTGGGCTTCCATGTGCTGATCGACCAGACTACTCTATTTTCATTACTTCAGCTTGCATTGAGCAAGCCTACTGTGACCACATTACCTGTTTTATGTAGTCCTATATCTGGTACTTCCTTGACTTAGTGGTGCTCTCCTCCTTGAAGTAGAGGGAAGACCAATGTAGGGTGGTTGTAGCCTCCTCTACTCCTGCTTTGAATGATTTCGAAGTGCTGGGAAACAGCAGACAGCCATGCCTCTTGTATGCCTGTACCTATTACCCACAGTGCACAGGGGCTCATAATACATAATTAGTCATAAGACAGCCCTGGGCACTGATATCTAGGGTGGGTGGGGAAATTAACCTGGAAGGTGGTCCTGAGGGACCCGGGCACACCCAGAGGCCACCATTTTCTTCTCACATCCATTGCCTTTCAGGGCTATTTGCTGCCAAAATGAAAGCTGCTTGAAAGTTATCTCTGATTAGATCAGCAACCATTTTCTGAAAAAGACACACACACACACACACACACACACACTCACACACACCCATATATATATATATATATATATATTTTAATCATTAATCACGTTCATTGGTACAATTTAGATATACATAATGACACCTTTAATGGCATTTAAAATGCCAAAAGAGTTAGCTTGCTGAGCAGGCCCTGTCATGCCAAGCCATCTTTAGCTTCCTGGACAGTCAGACTGATGGCTGTCAAGGCTGAAAAGCACACTGACAAAGTTAGGCCTGCACACATCAATTCCTCATGCCCAAATATCAGCTCTTCTCCTCTAAACTAAATAGCAGTTTTTCACTTCCAGGATGTAACACAGCATCCCTGGCTGTGGCTGTGGCTGGTTTTGGCCCTGTCATCTTTGGCCTTCCTGGCGGAGGCTTGAGGTGTGAGGGGCGTTGCTTCCAATGGTGATACTTTCACTCCACGGTGTGCCTGGTTGGGGATTTCTAACAAGGATGAGTGTTCTCAAGGCCTTGTGATGAGCACAGGCTCTGAGCAGCGGCACGTCTGGCCTGTTGTGGGAAGCTGTAGCATCTTTGGTTCCTCTCTCTGGAGAAACCCAACACAGACAAGATGGCTCTGGTGTGTGAGCTGAGCGCTCCTGTATCAGGGCACTGCCTGCCTTCTGTCGTATGGTTTGCTTTTGGGCTTTTCGGTGTCACCTCCTTTCCTTTAGGGTGGAATCTGTGGGGCAGCTCCAGTGTCAAGAGTGAAGGAGGACATAGGGACTCTGAGTTCATGAGTCCATGGCCAGCTATGTCGGGGGCAATGGCACCGGTGGTGAGACAAGAGTATGAGCTTCCTAGTCCAGAGATGGTCATGGGGAAAAGCAGCGTTGGAGGAGGAGGAGATGGGAAGAGCAGAAGAGAGAATCTGGGCAGGAGGAAGAGACAGATAGAGGCATGAAGGGGCCCTGAGAGGCAGGGGGAGGGGTGGGGCAGATGGGAGGTGAGGGGCAGAGGGAGCAGAGGTCCTTGACTGGGGGCATTCAGAACAGGGTGACACGTGAGTGATACCCAGTGACTTAAGAGGGAAGAAATTAGTGGCCTGAAAGGGAGGGAGACAGAAAGCAGGGCTTTTCAATATGAGCATTCATGTCGCTGTGACAGCAGTCATTTATCATGTCCTGAATGGGAGTCAGGCCCCAGCACAGCCGCCAAAGGCCTCTGGTTAAAGTTTTACCTGAGTGTGAAAGGGGCCAGGGACCTGCTGCAGGGGGCTGGCCCCTGGGGCCCCATCTATTTGGAGCGGAAAGACTGGCACCAGGGGAGGGGGACAACAGACAGGATGTTTCCGGGTATGGGGACCTCTCCAGGCATCCTAGGCCAGTGGGGGTAGGGGTCTGCTTCACACAGGGGCCTAGAAAGTTCTGACCAGGACACCCGATTAAGAGCCTGGGGAGCGTTGGGGTGGGGCAAGTAGGGGCAGGCGCATTTTGTCATATGATGTCCCTGGGGCCCAGGCGAGAACTGGCACTTCCCGAGTGTCGGGCACGATGTATCCCCCTCCTGCCCGGGACCTCTGGCTTCTCCTAATTGCTTTGGGGGGCTGAATGGGGAGCCTCAGAGGGGCCTGTGTCTGTGCCCTGTGCAGGCGACATTAAGTGAGCAGAGTCCCTCTCGGTTTTTCATGTCATTAATTGGTGATCTTCCGACTCCGGAATAGCATTTTCGCTCTCCCATCTCTTATTTCATTACGTTCAGTTCAACACACACCAGCGCCACGCGAGGCAGCCTGCTCGGGTATATTAGGAATTATTTAAATGAGATGGGGATGTATGGGTAGTTAAAAACGCGGTCTTCTATTCTGCCCTAATTATGTATCAAATTACATTACGATTATTCCCAAATACAAACTTGCCGAGAACCTCAAAAGGGTAGGTTGGGGAAACACAAGGAGGAAGGTGAAAGGGAGTGGTGGACCAGTGGTCCTGAACCTTAAATGTGTTCTCAAATGTGGGTGGCGTGTGTGTGTGTGTGTGTGTGTGTGTGTGTTCGTTCCTTCCTTCCTAGTGTGCTTGCTTTCTTTCTGCCTTTCTTTCCTCCCTTCCTGTCTTTCTTTTCTTTCTTTCTTTCTTTCCTTCCTTCCTTCTTTCTTCCTTCCTTTCTTCCCCCTCTCTTCCTCTCTCCTTCTCTCTCTCTCTCTCTTTTTCATCAACTCCACTGCCACGCTGGGTACATTGATAGTCACTAGCAAAAAGAACGAATTCTTAGCTGGCATTCCATGCCAAGTTGTGAACTAAGGCTTCACTATTCTCCTGCTGTGTGGTCTAAGAGAAGTCTTACAACCTTCCTGAACCTGAGTTTCCTCTATGAAGTGGGGATGACAACAGCAGCTACCTCCTACCATGCCCGGCACACAGGAAGCTCTTGGAAAATGGAGCGCACGGAGGAAGCTTCTCTGCTGCTGCTCAGACCGTCGTGGCCCAGTCACTGTTGTCACACCCTCTAAGGGCCCTCTGAGGGCCAGCCTCTGCGAGGTTGCCCTTCGGTCTGCCTCTCACTTCTTCTGCGTTGCTGCTCAGGCGGGACCAGGCCCGGGGTAGTCACGATTTAGGGTTCAGATGTCACTGAGGCTCCAGTCCCACACTTCTCTGAGGACTCCACAGAACTTGCAGAGCTCCCATTCTGTGTGGGCACCTGGCCAATGCCTGTTAAGCAATGCCCACCCCATCCTGGGAGGAGTGGATGGACCTGCCTGAGATTTTCAGCCTGAAGTGTCAGAGTGGGCTTCATCCTTAGGTCTGCTTTGGAACACAGGCAGTAAGAGAAAGCCAGCTCCCCAGGCACTGAGCAGGTTTTCTCTGCATTGCTTTTGTCCTTTTTTTTGTGTGTGTGTGCTATTAACCAAGCCTCTTCAGCAGCTTGGGAAGGGTCCTGCTTAATCTTTATTAATAACTTACTAATAATTATTAATCATCATGAAGCTACTGATGTTACAGGGCTCCAGATTTGGCTGGGCCATTTCTCTTCCCACAAGCCTGCTGCTCACTCCAATTCCAGGCCTGAAATGGGCCTTTTCCCTGCTTTCTAATTATCAGGTGGCTGGCAGTTCCCAGGGCTATCAGAGCATTTTCAGCCAAGGTCCCAAAATATGCTGAGATTATACGGGTTGAATTATACCTTCCAGAAGATGCTGATGTCCTTACCTCAGTTCCTATGAATGTGACCTATTTGGTGATAGGGTGTTTTCAGATAATCGAATGAGGTCATTAGGTGGACCCTAATCCAAAATGATGGGTGTCCTTACAAAAGAGGAAACTTGCCCAAGACCGACACTCAGACGGGAGACTGGGAAGGGACACAGGGAGAAGGCCACGCAAACCTGGAGGTAGGGAATGGAGCCACATGTCAAGGAATGTCAAAGATTACCAGGTCCCCCAGAAAGTAGGGGAAGAGTAAGCACTAGAGTTTCCTGCCCTCAAAAGGAACTGCTCCTGCTGACATCTTAATCATGGACGTGTATCCTCCTCCTCTCCCCAGAACCATGAGACCATAAGTTTCTGTTGTTAAGCCACTTAGTTTGTGGTACTTTGTTACAGCAGCCACAGGAAACTAATACTCAGTGGTGGGATGGAGGCAGGGGAGAAGCAGTGGAGAGCTACCATGTAGGGGCCAGGAGCCTGGTGCTGCTCAGTGTTCAAGAGGTGGTCTGGGCCAAGCTAGCAGCCATCTTTGTTCGTGGGTGAATGGGGCCCTGTGACAGCCAGAATCCCTGTGCAGTGACAGTGTGTCAGCCAGGGGCTGAGAGGAGGGGAGCAGTCTGTAGACTGTGGAGGTGGGAACCAATAATAACTCTGTATAATAGAGGACTTGGGAGATATCTGGCCCTACTGCACCTGTATCTTCTGCTTTTGTTCCATGGGCAAGGACTAGTTACATGGCTCAACAGAGATCTGGAGGCTGCTAGGAGAGTGGTCTGACTTGTTCCCAGTGTTCCTTGCATCTGATCTGTTCTTGCCAGAGGAATGAATGTAGGGAGCATGATAGGAGACACCACTGGGTTGAGTGGCCAAGCGGGACACGCCCTATCTACGTCTTCTCTTGTCCCGGAGGGGACTGTGGGGTACATCTGGATCCTGGGATCCTTTCTTGGAGATAGTTCCCCTGGGAAACTGCCCAGCCCAGCTACGGCCCTAGTAGTCTACTGCTGAGGAGAAATAACAGGGCTGTCTAGTGTTAGATCTGTTCTGTCATGCAGTTTGGAAAGGAAGGAGGAGGGCAAGCTGGGCTGTGCCCTAGGCCTCCGTGACACTTCCTAGTCTGTGGAGTTAGGCACACACTATGACTTCAGGGGCTCAGCTACCTCCTTTTTAGAGCATGTAAGGTCTTTTCGAGGGGTCTAGCCAGTGCAGGTGCTTGGCCGAGAGGACGTGCTTGCCCACTGTTTATGACTTTTCCTTTTGGTATGTCATGCTTCAACCCCAGAGGTGACACTACATGGAATAATTCCCTTTCCTCCCAAATAACCTTTTCCCAATGAGATCCGCCCTCTCAGCACCTCTGGACTCTCAGAGAGAAGCTGGGTCTCCTAGCCTGACCTTGGAGTTTCTTTGATTTTGCAAGTTTGCTTATTTCCATTTTAAAGACAGTGTTTCTAATTAAGGTAACCAAAACCCACGGGCTAATTTTGGAATAAACTTCCTTTTTTTTTTTTTTTTGATAAGACAATTGTTGCTAATTAGATGTAAAAATCATTCCTGGGAAAATTATGTAATTGACATGCAATTTACAAATCAGACCTCTGATATTATTTGCGCTGCCGCTTTGCTGTGAAGTTAGTAAGCAGTAGGAAGGCTGGACAGAAAAGCTGCGAGTAGCTGGGGAGGAGATGCCAGCCGGCAAGGGCTGGTGTCTCCCAGTGGACGGAATGAGTCCGGTGTGGCTTGTGTCGAAAACACTACGGACTGGATTCAGTTTCCGTCGTTGGACGGAGATGCTCCTACTGGGTGAAGCTGGGGTGCTAGTACTGGGGATAAGAACTAAAATAGGAACGGAAAGGGGACAGGGAGGCACATGTCCCCGCTTCCTTCCGACTTTCAGGCTCCCTTTAAGGCTCCTATTGACAAAGCACAAAGTGAGCCTGCTGACCAGGGAGAAATGTGGTTTGCCGAGCTCCAGCATCAAAAAGCAGAGTATGGAAGGTGAACTAACGACTGATGTACTACTACGAGTCAACAGACACTTAACGTAGTTCTGGGCTGTATCATTAGAAGTGCGGAGTCTAATTTGAGGGAGGTGACAGTTACCCTGTACCTGAAACTGCTCACCTCTGTTGTGTTCAGGTGTGTGCCCTATAAGCAAAATCTGGTTCCCTGGCGTCCACCTAGAGAAGGCAGCTTCCCCTGCTGAGTAGATTCAGAACCACAGCCATATCAGGGATGCACGATCAGAGGTACAAGAGCGGAGAGAAGCAGTGAGCTTGAAACTGTTGAGACTTCACTTGACCGACAGAGATGACTTCACCTGGAGGTTCTAGGTGGGTAAAAATAGGGGTGGGGACTCCAGAAAGGCAGGTTAGAGCTTGGGACAAAGACACTGTTTTCCTTAAGAAAGAAAATGAAAACATTTCTTTCTTCTGCTTGTAGAAGCAAAACCTCCTCATTGTAGATACCTTAAAACACACAGGTTACAGAGCCATCACCGGCATGTCTGTGCATTCCTGAGCGCCGGACTCTTCAAGACCCTCCTTTCTAGACCCTTGTCCAGTTCGCCCCAAGAAGGAGTTTGGCCTGACCTTGTTTCCCCCTCTCGCCAGGCCCTCATGAATCCAGTTTTTAGCTCATGGGATTTTTTGTGTCTTTCTCTAAAGCTAGATTTAAAAAAAAATTTTTTTTTAACTAGAAAGAATTTTGGCACCAGACCTTAAGATAATTACATTTTTCCACCTTCTTGCATGCAGAAAAGTTTAAAGAAGCAAATAAAAATCATTTGTAATAATACCTCTCATAGATGACCATAGTTAACATTTTGGCCTTTCTTTTCTGCTCAAATATATTCTTTTTTAAGGTAATTGGAATCATAGTGAATATACAATTTTGTTTCTTGTTTTTACTAACCCCCCCATACAGAAGCATTTTAAAAGGCCAATATGTGTTTTTTAAAAATATATTTTAACAATAGCGGCTTAAGAATCCATTTTGGCTGTATCATAATTTGTGTGAGATATTTGGTTATTACTAATTTTTGTTTTATGCTCTTGTGACCAGTTTTCTTGTTGATATCTTTGTGAATAAATCTTTTGCATACATTTCTGATAATTTCCTCAAGATAGACTCTCAAAGGATAAATGGCTCAAACTATATCTTAAAAATAATTTTTGCTGTAGAAAAACATTGAATGTATACAAGAGAATAGTACTGTGGGTTCCCCATTAGATGACACAATTTAATAATTACTAGCATTTGACAATGAGGTTTTAGCTAGCCCCTCCCTTCATGTTTGTTTGAATATCTTAAATCCCAGATGTATAATTTCTCCTATGAAAGTTGTTTAACTTCTCAAATGGGCAAAATAACTTAAAGACTTAACAAAGATGTAATTAGTACACCAAAAAAAAAGAAAAAAAAGAACACTAATTTCCTCACATTTTCTAATATCTTGCCATGGTTCAGTTTTCTCCAATCATCTAAAAAATGTCATCTTAGAGCTAACTTTCTTGAATTAGGATACAAACAAGAGTTCACATTTTGCATTTTGTTGCTACTTCGGATAAATCTCTCTCAATCTATACCAGTGATTGAGAACCTTTTTGAGCTTTCAGCGATACACACAGCCTGCTGCCCCTTGCCTGCCATAGGTTTGCCATCACTGCTCTGTACCATTTTGTCCATGTTGTTGTGTATGACGAAGGATCTGGTAGAAAGACTCCCTCCCCCTTCTTTTGGTTGCAGGATTTAATCCAGGGACTTCCCACTGAGCTATATACCCCTCAGCCCTTTTTATTTTGAGTGAAGTTTTTACTAAGTGGTCCAACTTGTGATTCTCCTGCCTCAGCCTCCTAGAGTGCTGGGATTCTAGGAGCATTGTAACAGTTTGACAGCAGTGTGAGAAGGCACACAGCTTGCCAGTATTTTACACTGAACATCATCACAGTTTTTAAAGGTCAGTTTGTTAGGAAAATGATAATGCCTTTTTGCTGCCTTAACTTGCTTTTTCTCCTACACATATTAGCTTTTGGTGTTTCTTCTTTTGTGAATTATCTTCTTCGGCCTTTGTCCCTTTTAAAAAGTGGTGTTCATTATCATGATTGAGTCTGTATTATGGAGAAACTAAAAATTTTTATGTAGTCATATCCATTATATTAATTTTCTTGAATTTCCTTTTTGTTTTTATGCTTAGGAAATCCTTTCTTTACCTTCAAATACCATTCCTTATCATTTTTTCTTGTAGTTTTGTTTGATTTTTACTGAGTTTTAAAATCCATATGGGATCAGGGACTTGGGATTTAGCTCAGTGGTTCTGTTGCCCACCTCACAAATGCGAAGTCCTGAGTTTGATCCCCGGTACTCCCCCCAAAATAAATCCATATGGGATCCCATATAGTTAGACTCTTCATTGATCTAGGACCATGGATTGAGTAATTCTCCATTTCTTCACTAGTATGTGATAGGTCTTTAGCATGCTATGATTATATGTGCGCATACCTGTGTTTGTATACACACAAACATGTATACATGTGTACACGCACATACACACATGCCTGCACACACACACACACACACACACACACACACACACACACGCAATCCCTGATTCCCTGGGAGCTTCTTTAGGCAGTAGTGAGAGCCCTGTTGTGAGAGGTGAGCAAGCAGGAACTGGTCAAACCTCAGAGCAGGCTGGAATTTTCCACCCTGTCATTCTTGGAGTTTCTGATTTTCCTGCCATGAAAGGACCCTGTAGTCCCTGTCCCCTGCCTCTCCTCCTCTTCCTGCGTCCAGAATGGATGTTCACATTGTTGTTTCTATCACTGTCGACAACAGAAATTGGAGCCTGGACATCGCCAGAGCAGTTGGATCTGAAGGACCCGAAGCCTCTCGGCTGGGCTACCTGGCCACATTGGGAGCTCACTTAGTGCCCACTTCCTCAGATAGTCTTTGTTCTCATACATTCCCTTCAGTTTATAATCACAAGTTTCACTGCTTGCTGCCTCACTAGACTGTAAACCCCAGGGATAGAGGCCTTGGATTCCCACATCTGGCATATAGTGGGCATCTAGGAGTTGAAAGAAAGCATGGGTGACTGGTCCATTGGACCTGGTGGGTGAGGGCTGGGTGTCCTCACAACCTGAGTGAAAAAACAGAGACAGTCATCTGACTAGAAATAAAAATACTCTTTGGGGGAACAAAGGGACAGAATATCTGAAACTGGGGGCCATCCCAGAAAATTCAGAACAGCTGCTGGCCCCAGAGATGGCTGAGCCTCCCAAATTGCAGGTCTGTGTGGAGCCGTGAAAGTCACTCATTTTGACCCTGAGCTGACATCTGACCTCCAGAACTGATTATTTCTCCTCTCCAGGAGCATATTCCCGACAAAATGGGGTCGGGAGACATTTGCATCCAAACCACCAAGCTCTTTAAATGCTGGGGCCTGGAGGCCCGATGGGTTTATTAGATTATCATTGCGGAAGTTAATAAAGAATTAATTTCTCTTCATGTGACATCCAAAGGCAGTTATTTCAGGAGCCTGTCCATTTACACAAAGCCAAGTATTTGTCAAGTGTCAGAGGCAATTCCCAGGTCCCAGCCCCCCCTCAATAATTCTGGATTAGGGACAGCCTGAAATGACATTACACAAATTTTCTTTCAAGATGCATTGAGCTCTGGGGACCACTCAGGAATTTCAGGTTCCTGAAGGTTATACTGTCAGCAAGAGGGCTGGGCGGGATGGTGGGAGCAACTGCAGCACTCCAGCTGGGCCAGCCCTGGGGGAGGAGGCCACAGACAGCCATTAGTCTGTGGGGGCCCATTTGCCGCCTGGAAACAACTTACTGCCATTTGTATCACAAACCTCGCCTCGCACCCAGCTTGATGGTTTTTTCTTGTTCTTTGCTCAAGCACAAGGAGGGGCCGTGGCCCAACTGGGACTGCAGGCCTGGCCCGTGTCACCTTGTAGCAATATATTAGGGAGGGTCAAGGCACCATCAATACCTGTCTTGGAGCTAAGTGCTGGGGAGTGGAGCCACTGCAGGTCAGACTCACTCCTGGATCCTAAAAGCATGTTGTGGAACAGCCAAGAGCCCTTCAAAGCCATGGGGCAGAAGTCTTTGGGGCTGGACTATGGGGACGCTGAGTCTGCCAAGCTGGATGTTCTGGAGTGCCATTGGGACACCCATGGGATAGCCCAGCCTTCTTGCCATTGCTCCAGATATGAGCCCTTAGTCAGGCCCTTGGTCACCTCCTGGATATCTCCCCATGAACATCCAAAAGGCCCTTTGGACTCTGCACCTTCTAAACTGTACTCAGCACTTGTGCTTTGTCACCTGTATTCCTGCTGCTCCAGCTGGGGGGAGCATCTTCCTCTTCTCCAGCTGCATCAGGCTCTTGTAGACTTCTGTGCTCTCTGCTTTCCTACAAATGGCTTTTTCACATGTCTTTAGATATCACCTCCTGTATGAAGGCTTCCCACATTGCCCTAGGAAAAGTCCAAGTCTCCTACCAGGGTTACAGTTACTGAGTATGTAGTCCATTTGCAAATTAAGAAAAGTTCCCTCCCTTGTCCTGGGTGGTCATGATCTTTCGGCAAATGTAAAGTGCCTGTATGTACAGTAGAAAAAGGTGTCTCCTGCACCCCTGCCAAAACAGTCTCATAAGGCCACATGGATTAGCCAGCAGAGGGTGGGCTATATTTTAGTCTCATTGATCTCCTTAACATTTTTTTTGGTACTGGGGATTGAACCTGGGACCTTGCACTTACAGGCAGGTGGTGGAACCAGTAAGCTAAATCCCAGGAAATCTCCTTAGCTTTTGGGTAGTGTGCAACCTGGATGATCAGCCCTGTCTGTTCCTTTCTCTGAGATCCTACAGCTAGCTCTCTTAACACTGTGAGCTGGGTATGGTGGTGCACACCTACAAGTCCAGCACTTGGGTGCAGCCAGGAGAATTGCTATGAGTTCAAGGCCAGCCAGAACCATGTAGTGAGACCCGACTCAAAAATTAAAATCAAAACCCAAACCCAAATCAAAACCAAAACCAAACCTTCTGTGACTGTGTATTTATCAGCTTTCTATAATTGCTGTAATAAAGTAGTGCCGCAAATTAAAGGTCTTAAAACAACATGAGTTTTATTATCTTACAGTTCTGCAGATCAGAAGTTTGAAATACATTTCACTGGAATGAAGTGAAGGTGGTGGCATAGATTCCTCCCTTCTGGAGCATCCGTTTCCTTCTTTTTCAGCTTCTAGAGGCTCCTGCGTGCATTCCTTGGCTCATGGCCCCTTTCTCTATGTCAGAGCCAGGAGTGCCGTGTCTTTGTCTTACTGCCTTTGATAGCTGCATCCTTCATGACATCTTGTGTGACTCTGACTTGCCTGCCTCTTTTCACACTTATTGGGACTCGTTATAACACTAATTCACCTGAAGAGCCCAGTATAATCTTCCCATCTCAGACACTTAACTTAATCACTTCTGCTAAGTGCCTTTTGCTGTGTGATGATGTAACATTCACAACTTCTGGGGATAGAGCCACGTGTGTCTTTGAGGGCTATTATCCAGCTTACTATAATTTATATCAAAATTGTTTTCTCCACCAACTAATAATATCCCTGAGAGCAAATCACTTCTACCTCTTCTACCCCCTCACAAGGCCAACATCAAAGTGCTCAGAGAATGTTTGTTGCTGGAATATATGGAGAAGAGGCAGTAAGAGATGTGTGAACATAGCTCCTTCAAGGGTCTTTTTTTTTTTTTTTTTTTTTTTTTTAAGATCTCAAGACCTTTTGGCTTGAGACTGGAGTCATTTTTTTGTTTGTTTGTTTCTCCAGATGCTGCTAAACACTCTTCATTACATGTGTGTATCAAAGATAATACTTAGTTGCAACTATCCACCTTGAGAAGGTTAGGAAATACTGCTTTATGCGAGGACCGAGTGACTGGAAAGCCCAGGAGGCAGCTGTATGTTGGGACTGGTGCCAAATATCTCACCAGAGCACATACATCCCTTTTTCTCATCAGGCTGCGTTTCTCCAGGTCCTTGTAGATAAGAAAGCAGACTAGGTATGGCCACTTTCCAAGGTCTTACAGCTGGTCCCCGAAGGGGTCAGGATTTGGAATCAGATCTCCCCAACCCACGAAGGGGTGGATGGAAGAACTTCACAAGAAAAAGTGGGCCTTTCCTCTGAGTATGCTGGGCACGCCTGGCTGTCCTCCTCCATCCCCTGCTCATTCCTCTGCTTTCCTGATTGTGTTACCTCTTCCGAGCCCTTCTTCCCAGTACTACAGTTGTCCCAGGTTTGTTGCAATTTTCCCCTTTCTGCTTTCCTTCAGCGATCTCTATTGTCCTCCCTCTGGAACCTGTTTTAGTCCGAAACCTTTTTCCAGACCCCCAGTCTTAAGTTTTGTGTTGTGTTATGGCCCTATCTGCTCTTTTTATCAGCACAGCCCAGCTCTGACAATGCCACCCCTAAGAACCTTAGGGGACATCCCATGGCCCTCACTTACCTTCAGCATTATGGCCCTGTGAGGCAGGACCTTGCTCCAGGCAAACCTAAATGCTCGCTGTTCTTTCTCCAAACTCATTTTGCACTTCCTCTCTCTTCTCTTTGCCCAATCTGCTCCCTCTGTCTGGTATACCAGCCTTCAAATTCCTCACCCTTTTTCTCCTGGTACCGTGGGGAGCTGCACAGACTTGCATCAAGTCTGTGGGTCAGTCTGTGGGTTTGGTAGAAGTAGGAGGTTGAGTAAAGAATCAATTACTTTGTTTATTCATCCAGCCCACGTTAGCAGAACACAACTGTGTCATAGGAACAGTGTGGATTTGGCATACAGAGGAGGATGAGAAAGTTGTCTCAGTTCTTGTAAAGCTTATGACCTCCAGGGAATAGCTAATTTTGTTACTCATTACTTCATTTCAGCTGTGGTTAGGGCGCTAAGAGATGTTGGGGGAGGGGTGGCTTGAGGGGACTGGGTTGGGGCGGGGGAAGTTGTGGGAGCTGGGTCAGCAAAGGTTCCCCAGGAGGTGACACTGAGCCCTGGGTGGGTGGTCATTGCCTGGACTTGGATTCCACCCTGGAGTCCTGGAACCGGACTGGGCTGCTGCTGGTGCTGCCAGAGCTGAGCAGGAAAGCCGGAGGGTGGAGGGAGGAGCTGTCTGCTAAGGCGGGCAGCATGGCTAGAGGCCGCATAAACCAAGGAGACCTCTGCCAGGCCCCTGGGCTCTGTGGGAAGGTTATCCCGAGCTGTGGTTTCTGGCCATGTTGCTCAGACGCCATTCATCCAGCTTCCAGGAAAGACCTCAGGCTGGGAGGGGGCTGGGGGCAGCAAGGGCCTAGAAGCCAGGGCAGGAGGGGTGAGTCTGAAGTGGGCTGAACAGCCCAGGGAAGGTGGGAATGGTCATGTAGCTGTTATGCCAGCCCCCATGCAACTTCTGGGGCAGGGGCAGTTCTGTGTGTTTGTAGTTGCTTACACTTCTGCATCAAATCACCCCCACCACAGCCTGTAGTTCATTCAGGTGCTTGTACTTGTCTCCCTTGTCCCCTGGGAGCTCACAGGGATGGCACCAACACATCGCATCACAGCACGAGGCTGGGTGGGTGTTCCATACACATTTGCTCCTTGAATCCGATCCCTGTGGGTTGCTTCTCAGGTGGCCCAAAGGGTGATTTTATGAGTTGAATTGTGTCCTTCGGAAATTCATATGTGGGAGTCCTAACCCTGAGCCTCTCAGAGGGTTTGTCATTACTCGCATTTGGAAATAGGGTGATTGCAGATTGAGCCCCTAATCCCATATGACTAGTAAGTATCTTTATAAAAGACAGTGTTTGCACGTAGGCGGAATGCCCTGGGAAAATGGGAGTGATGTTGCCCTAAGCCAGGGGTGGTGAACCTATAGCACCTGTGCCATAGGGCTGTGTGTAACATTGAAAGCTCTAAAAGTTTAGCCATCACTGCCCTAAGCCAAGGACCTGTCAGAAGCTAGGGACAACCTTCCCTAGCACCTTCAGAGAGAATTGCCCCCTGTCCCCCAACTTGATCTCTGACGTCTGGCTCTGCGAACTATGGGAGAATAAATATTGTTGTTTAAGTCACTTAGTGTATTGAGCTGATTTCTGCAGTCCCAGAAGGCTAACACATGTTCTCTGGGAACTCCATGCCCAAGCTGTAGCACTCAGGGTAGCGTGGCTCTGTGTGTGTGCGTGTGCGTGTGTGTGTGTGTGTGTGTGTGTGTGTGTGTGATCACTGGTAGCTGGAGACTGTGCCTCCATATCCTTTCACATCCAGGGAAGTGATTGATAGATTTCATTCCTCTGGCAAAACTTCTCCTCCTGTCCCAGGCAGGGTAGGACAGGCTATCATTTGCTTCCATTCCTGGAATCTGGATTTGCAAATCAAAGGACTTATTCCAGGAGTCCCGGGGCTATGGGGAGCCTGAGTGACAGTGTCATTCTCCAGGTCCCAATAGGTTTTGCTTGCATAGATTTCAGGGGTTGATTTGGGGAGGTAGCCGGAAGGGACACTGTTAGCAGACAGAAGCCAGGTGCATCTGAAAAGGGCCTACCATGAGCTCTTCTTTCCCTGCATGGTGGCTGTGGCCCCCACAGACAGAGATCCTGGGCCAGGTTAACCTTTAACCAGGTGGCTCCCGTCCTCAGCTGCTGGGCTTTGGGCTCCTGCAGGCTGTGAGCAGGCCTGCTTTTCTGTTCTTGTCTCCGGTGAGCCAGAGTCTCTGATGAATTGCCCACACACCCCCACCCTGAGCCCTGCCACCATGTTGAGTGCTGGTGTCCCCAGAAAAGATGAATGGGTCCCACTAATGAGCTGGAGGTGGCGGCACTGTGATCCCTGACCCCACAGACTGGTAGCCAACGGCCTGGGGAATGGCTGCCCGGAGCCTGTTTAATGTGTTAGGCTGGCCTCTGAGAGAAAAACACATTTATTGCTACTTAGAGAAAATTGATCTAATTGGGATGGAAACATTCTGCTGATGGAACATGGAATTTTTATTAGGAGGGTGACTCAAGTTCAGCCAAGTTATCCCAGCTGGGAGGAGGCAAGTGTTTCTAGGGATTTTACCCCAAAACCTCCTCCTAGCTGATGCTGAGTACCTGGTGAAGTCTGGGTTTGACTTCTGGTGGTGCTGCCTTTGGAGCCTATTCCCTAGAAACATTTGGAAGTTTCTTTCTGGCCTGGTTTCTTAACTTCAAAATGAAAAAAAAAATTATAGCGTTCTTGCAGACTTGTTGAGAAAGGGAAATAAAATTATGTGTTCATCAGGGCTGTGGCCCTGCCTTTCTCAGGAGACTGAGTCCAATGGGACCTTTGAGAGCCAAGACTGCACGTGATTTCAGGCTCTTTGGCCAAGTCCCCTGCAGTTCAGTAACAGACCAGCTAAATCCTCGTTGGCTGCAATAGAAGTGACTAACTCAAGAGCTATTTTCAGATAGAGCTCTGGTCCCTGAAATTCGGGGGCCACGCCCCCTCTATGGCCTCAGAGTCGCCCCTGGCTACTGATCCTCCATCTCTTACTGCAACCAAGTTTGTTTAAAGTCTCCTAAATTTTCCTAAACTTCCCTTGACTCCATCTCCATTGCGCCGGTCCTAATAAGGCTGTCATGATTACCGAATTCCCTGGCCAAGGAACAGTACTTATCTCCTCTCTGGCTTCTTATTCTAACTCTAACCCAGTCAAGCCTCCACAGTCATTCTCCAAACCAGCCCACCTTCCATACCAATTTGTTCCTGCAACTGGGTCTTTCTAAAACAGAATTTGGATCAGATCACTCCTTAGCGTAAAACCCTTTCCCCGCTCCACTGTGCCTCATCCAAATGACTCAGCCTAAATACTGGGCTCACTACAGGCTAACAATATAACTTATCATCATCTCAACTAGGATGACTTTGTCCAGGACAAATTGTAAATTTGCCAGGATGCCCAGGCAGCAGGCATGAACCGGTATGGTGTTAGGCCAACTGTGGTATACTGTCACTCACTTTGGTCGCATGGTTTGGCCTTTGTCTCACCTCTAGCCACTGACCTGGTGGCTCCTATGCTTCTGCAAAGTCCCCAGATGCTGGCTAACCTCTCTCACATACGCCTCAGCATATGCTGTTCCCTCTACCTGAAATGAATATCTTTTCCCTCCATTTTGGCCAGTGTTTCTAAAGCTCTAGTGGTCATTTTGCAGTTTTCCATGACTCCCATGGACAGTGAAAGCTGTCCAGTTGTATTTTAGTTATCTTTTGCAGCACAACAAACACCACAAAATGAAGTGGCATAAAAAAAACCCCTACACTTATCTGATAGTTATTGTGGCTTAGGAATTTGGGAGTGGCTTAGCTGGGAGACAGTGGCTCTGGGGATCAGGGGCTGTGGGTATCTGAAGGCTGGGCTGGAAATGGAGGGTCCAGTTTCAAGACGGTGCCTCATGTGAGTGATATAATGGTGTTAGTATTGGCAAGGAGCCTGGGCTCCTCTCCATGTGGGTCTCTTCATTGGCTGCCTGAGTGTCCTCATGACATGCAGCTTCCCTCAGAATGAGTGGCCTAAGGGAGAGTGCTCTTGAGTCTTGGATGGTGCTTCTCAAATCTCCTCCAGCTCAAAGGTCAGCTTTGGTTCTGTCCCTTCCTCTTGGAAATCACACATTTCACACTACAGTTTCTGCTTTTTACTGTTCATCAGAAGCTGACTACTAAGTCTTGCTCATGCTCAAAGGGAGCAAAATGAGGTTCTGCCTTTCAGAGAAGTATTACAGCATATTGGACACAATTTAAAGCCGTCAACCTTGTTTAATTATGGAGTTCCTCGGAAGCTAGTCCGCAGGACACCTGGCCATGTAAACAATGCAGCTTCTCAAATTTTAGCTTATCAGATTGTGCCAGAATCCGAGGGTGATAGGGCCAGATATGGCAAAAGCAAAAACACCCCCAAATGAAAAACCTCCATTTGTGTACAAATCCTCCTTAGGCTTGGAACTCCTGTCTTCAGAGAGGATTCGTTGGAAATGTGGTATTTGCTTCTCTGGAATTTATTCCTATCTCAGCCACTTATTAGATGTTGTGACTTTATGTTTGTAATTTTAGTTCTCTGTCACAGTTTCTTCATCTGGAGAATGGGGATGATAATATCTCATTGTTGTTTCCAGATCTGAGTGAGTGGTATTTGTACAGTGCCTAGGATTTTGCCTCATACTGGGTAAATGATAGAAATGTTTGTTAAATAAGAAGGTAGCAAAAAAAAAAAAAAGAAGATAGCAAAAAACAAATGTACCTAGAATATAGCTTATTTAATTAATCTCTTTATCTTCCTATTTCTTATATTACTTTGAAGATTGGGCAGGCATCTCTGTCCACCCAATCCCTTGTCTTCAACCAGTATTTCATGTGTTTGTGGAACAACTTATTGATGATTCTCAACCGGATCGTTTTAGAACCATTCATAGAACTTATAAAATATCAAAGAATTTTCTACATGACAGGCCAACAGAATAAGCCTTTGGATATGATTTCTCCAGAAGATTCTCATGGGTACTCAGGGTTAAGACTGAGGAGAATGAACAAGTAAAATACAGGCTTCACTGGTAAACTTAAAGCTTAGGTTTAGAGGAGAGTCTTCCAGAACAGATGATTAGGTGCAGGGCAACTGGGCAGGACCATTGGTGCAAAGGGTTTTCCCAAACTGAAACTGGGACCTGGCGGCTGAGAGTGGCTTTTTGCTCATGTTCCCTGAATTAAATGGAATCTGTCACTTGGGTGCTGGAATAGTGTTTTGTGGGGGTGGTGGATACCGTGGGTGGGGGCACCTGGGACCTGGGGTTTGAATTGTGCCCAGAGGACCTGAGATGGAGCCCTTGTTCTGTTTCTATGGGCCCCCACCTGTGATGAGGATTATCACATTGATCCTACAGGATGGCTGAAGGAATCATGGTAGCAATGCTCAAAAAAACTGAAAAAGGGAGCCACAAAGGTGAAGAGTTACATCGTTGAGAGTAAAATGAAGCTCATCAGAAATCGCTGTCAGGATGGGCAGCGCTGGCTTATTTTTCTGAGCATGTAGATCTTAGAGGAGGCAAATCAACCCCAGCTTGCCTTGTGGGTCTCTATGCATATGATAGCTGCTGCTATTCCTCCTGGGAATAGAGAGCCCCACATTTTAAATGACTGCCCCTGATGGTGGGTGGAGAATGGGTTGGAGGCAACTGGCCTGGAAGCAGGGAGACAAGCAAGGATAGAGGGCTGGCCTTGGACAGAAGCAGTGGGGAGAGAAGCATCTAGGTTCAAGGTAGGTAGTGGTGCAGAGCAGAGGAGACCTGCAGATGTGAAGGGAAAGGGTCAAGGAGAGAGAGGAATCAAGGGTGCCATGTTGTTCGGTTTAAGCAATTGGATGGATGGGGTGGTGACATTGACTGAAACAGGAAACATGGAGATCAAAAGTTTTGCCCATGTTAAGTTTGATGTGATTTAGAAGTCTACATAAAGAAGGAGTTTTGGCCATAATGTTAAGTGAAGTAAGTCAGCCATAGAAGATCAAATATTGTATGGCTTCTCTTACATGAGAAAACTAAAATGTAAATTAATTAACAGCAAAAAAAAAAAAGGAGAAATGGTAGAAAACAGGGAGATAGACTTTTTGGAGAAAGGAAAGGTGATCAGTGGAAGAGAGGGTTAAAGGGATCAAAAATGATAAAAATGGTGTGTGAGTGTGTGTGTGTGCATGTGTGTGTGTGTGTGTGCGCACGCGTGTGTATGTCTATCCATGCTGATTCCTCAGAATAAATGTAACTAGAAAGTCTTGGATAAGGGAGACACTGAGGCTGGAGATGAAAAGGTTATTTTTAGTATAAGTTGTGTATTGAGGATGAGGAGATAAGTTATGCAGGTGATTTTATCATGGTGCGAACTCATAGTGTGAACCTACGCAAACCTGGATGGTGATGTCTAACTACACACCTATGCTATATGGTCTATACTGCTGTGCATGTGGGCCATTGTTGACCAAAATGTCTTTATGTGGTGCATGACTTCAGGAATGGAGGAGATTATTTAGGGAGGAAGGTGGGTTGGGGAGCACCCAAGGCAAAGCCCTTTGTGATCCAATACTTAGAAGTTGCGTAGGGAAAGCAAAGGAGCTGCAAAGATAGAGAAGGAGCAACCAGAGGGATGGGAGGAGAACCAGGTGAGTGTGGTGCCATGCAAAGAAAAGCGTCTCCGAGGCCAGGTGATCATCTGGGCGGAATGCTGCCGAGAGGGCAAATGAGTAAGCCAGAGTGACTATAGGTTCCCAGTGATAGAGTAATAAAACCCGAGTCACACCCTCCTCCAACTCCTCAAGTTAGGCTCTCTTAGTACCCATTTTTTTTTTGTACCGGGAATTGAACTCAGGACCTCGTGCTTGCAAGGCAGGCAACAGAACCACTGAGCTAAATCCCCTGCCCTCTAAGTACCCAGTTTGACCAATGCCTGGCTTCATCTTGCAGAAACAGACTCTGCGACAAGGATTTAAATGCAGGAGTTTATTTGGAAGGTGACCCTGGATGTACGGATAGGAGAGGAGACAGGGAGAACAGAGAGGAAAATAAAATCAAGATAGGGTGTGTAGACCCACAGGTTATGCCTTGAGCAGCTGGAGTGCAATCTTGCAGGTAGACCCCCAGGAGAAAGCATAGAACATGAACACCTGAGCTATCCAACCTGAGGGGCAAAGGAGCTGGGGTCTTCATATACTGACTTATTCGTCTGGTCCTGGAGAGAGAGACTGTGGGAGATAGGAGGGGAGGAACCGAGGAGCCAGGCTGGTGGACTTTGGCTTTGCCCCAGACTGGGGAAGTCTTGAGTGCTGAAGAGGGGATGAAAAATGAGCAGACTTGCATGCATTAAATATTTAATATTCTCTCCCTGGGAGGTGTCAGGGAAAGGACCCTATAATAAATACTGCACAGGACAATTCCATCACAGAGCTTGTCAGTTAATGGGCTCGTTTGCTCTGACAGAAGCATTACAGACGCCAGGTCTGGGGCATGTTTGGAGGGTGCCTCTCCTGAGCCTCAGGCCCCCAAGGGCAGGGGACAGGCTAGAGAGGAAGGGCCTGTAGTTTGTCAGCTTTTACTCTCTGGCTAACAGAGTTAGTAAGTGAGGTAAGAGTTGTGCAGAGTCACATAACAAGCAACGCTTGGTACTTGCTGGGCCCCTATTATAAGTCTTCAGTGGATCTCAATGATAGTCCTGGCCATTACTGCATTACAAGGATTATTTCCCTTTTATAAGTAGCAAGACTGAGAATATGCTAAAGAACCCATCGCATTGCTAATAAATGGGAAAGGCAAGTTTTGAAGGTAGGCAGGATGGCTTTGGAGTTTGGTTCCAACCACTGTATCATGCTGCTGGGGCTTTGGAGTAGTAGATTGGATCCCAGCCCAGTCACTTATGAGCTGCACAGCAGCTCAGTGTGTTTCAACCTTTCTAAGCTTCAACTGCTGTGTGTGCAAAACTGGGAGGATGCTGCAACTTTCTCATGCAGGCTCTCGAGTACTATGTGAGGAATCATTTGTGATGTTTTAATCCCTGCATTGATGACAATTGGCTGTTGCTGTACTTAAATCCCATAGACCGACTGTGCGATCTCACCACAAGGTACTTGACCTCTCTGAAGTACCAATTTCCTTGTCTGTAGATGGAGCTAAAAGTCTGGTTTCCTGAAGTAGTGGGACCATTGTTTGATCTCCGAGCCTTGGGCTAGGTGAGCAATGTTCTGCGTGGTCCTGGCAATGTTTCAGTGTGCTCCAGGGTGTTGTGCCTGAGCCTGGAGCTCCTAGTGGGACTTGGTAGCCAGAGCTTGAGTCTGGAAACCCCATTGTGACCCATCGTGACAATCCTAAGTCAGGGAGCTCAGTGTGCCTCTTGGGTCTGTCCTGAACATGGGTTCCAGCGTAGCTGAGTGGGTCATCCTGAATCAAGAGGCCGGTGGTCAGGCAGGATCTCAGCCCTGTGTCTCTTTCCTAGTACTACAGTGCCATGGGCGTCCTGGTGGGCAGTTTGTATCTCTTGAATTTTGGTAATGGAATTGATGAAGTCATGGCAGAGCCTGGCCTGACTTGGACTATTTGAAGGAAGAAAAATCACAGCCCCATATGTTAGATGTGCCAGAGCCCTGGGCAGCCTGTGATCCCAGGCAACATTCTGGAAGTTGTGCTTTTCCATGCTGCCAGGCATTATTGTGGTTTGTGAGCCCAGCTGTAGGCACAGGCATGCATATCTGCTACCTCTGGCCCAGAGTAGGAGGGTGACATGGGACACCTGGGGCTCTAGGCTCCTACTGAACTCAGGACGTCCTCCTGCTCCTGATGGCAGTGATTCTCTGGGCAGCGATGCTCCAAAGGTCATTCCAAAGGTTGCAGGCTCCTGGTGGATGGGTGGAGGAGCCTCTGTCCCAGAGATCCCATCACCATCCTATTTTACACCTCTGGATCTTAGAGCTGGTGCTGAGGGCAGGGAAGGAGGGAACACGCAGGGACAGGGAAGAGTGCTCGGTCAGCAGCAGCTTTATGGATGGTTGTGGGAATGTAAGGCGAAGGGAGCCTCGGTGTTCCTCCCAGAAGCCCTGTGCTCTGCCTGCCTGGAGCAACCAGGATGTGCTCAACTAATTTATATTAATTCAAGATCATTAATGATGAGCTATCGTCTCTCTTTTCTCTCTTCATTTTAACACTAAGAGGACAATGCTCAGATTCAAGTGCTGGAATTTGCTGGCCCTCAACTGTCTGGGTAATAAGCTCAGGATAGGAGCCCAAATCAGGCAGTTCCAGCTCCAAATCCCCACCCCATCCCTCCTTTCCACTTAACGTGCAACTTCCCAGGTTTCTTTTCTTCTCTGTGTTCCACTGACCTTTTTTTGGGGGGAGGGGCCCACTAGCCATTTTCTTAAGGCAGAAAATAATCCTAAATTTATGTGAAAAGTCCAGTAATGATGTGAGAATGCAAAAAATGTCCCTGCATTTGTCACAACCACACAGAACAGCCTTCAAAACAACCTACTCCATCTACCTGCTCATGCTTGAAACTTTGGGAGGAGTGACAGTGCTTCCTGTGATCTTGTTGTGGGGACTCTATGCTACAGCTTCTGTCCTGACCTAAGTAGAATTTCACCTTGGTCCTATGAAGTAGAGATAGGGCTGCTGAAATTGTCATCATTTTAGAGGAAGAAGATGGAGGACAGAAAGAGGAAGGGAGGGAGAGAGACAGAGAGGCAGAAAGAGAGAGAGAGAGAGAGAGAGAGAGAGAGAGAGAACAAACTGAGGCCAGGATACAAGATTCCTAACCCTGGCACAAAGCCCTAAAGCCATGTGGGGAGATTTCTGGCTAATTATGTGGAAGTAATTATTCAGTTCCCATGGAGGCTAGGATGAGGCCACACCACACAGATGGGGGCCTGTCCCCAGTGCTGGGGATGACAATCACCTTGTTTTCAGGGTGCCAAGCAAGAAGTGTACACTGTCATCCATGTGCAGCCAAGCAGGTGTATGTGTGTGTGTGTGTGTGTGTATGTGTAGAGGTTGGGAAGGGAGCCTTGTGGGCAGGGTTCTCTAGTCAGGAGTTAGTTACCTTCTCTTCCAGGCCTCAGTCTTCCCATACAGACACTAGGCACTATCTAGGGGATCCTGTGGGCATCAGTCTGCAGACCCCTGACTGAGGAACCCAGGAAGGAAGGCCCTTTGGACACTGTGCCTTGTACTGGGTACTCCCCAGCTGTCTAAGTTCAGCCTCCTGGGCCACTACTCATATGCCATGGGGGCTGTGGAGGCTGCAGAGCTGGCTCCAATCCTCCAGTTCTCTCATGCCCCCACCTAATGGTGGCAGCTTAATTCCTGTTTTTGCTTTTTGCTCCTAGTTGAAGATGGTAAACTTTGGGGCATCTGAAACACTTGCACACAAGCCCACACAAATGATTTCTCCCAATATTAACATATTTCCTTTTGAACCCATGTGAGGCTTTTCTCCAAAGTAATGGATTTTTCCCTCACCCCAAATGTATTCAAATCTGGCCTTGGTTAAGTCAGAAGATTCCTATCTGCCCAGCAGGGCTTCCCTCCGATTTCCTCACAAATCAGCATCCTTTTTATTCTCTCCTCAGATCTCTGTGTAAAAGGGAGTCTTTCTTTGCAAAAGTTTCACCGGGACGGACAGATGGACGTGATGTTTCTGGGGCCTTTGATAGCCAAGAACACAAGATCCGACTTCAGGGTGCTCAGAAACTTCAGCTGAGGAGGGGGACGAAGAGAACAGGAGCCTGCTGAAATAGCCCTTTGAAATCTCCCAAATGACATTTGATGTGACTGTGCCTTTCAGCCTAAGCCATACCTTTGGCATCAGAAGCAACTTTTGAAAAAAAAAATAGCTATTTTTTAAAGCACAGAAGGAGTAAATTTAATATTAAGTCCTAATGGCAGAAGTCTTTGAAAAGGTATTTCTGGACTTGGGATCATTTAATTCGCCCCCAATCTAGCAGCACAAATTCTCCCCCTACCTCCTGTAATTTTGAATCCTCCTCTTTTCAAATCTTGGGCCTCTGTGACACAGTCAGGGCCTGGTGGGATGTAGGGAAGCAGTGACCTTCAGCAAGAGTGTCACCCCTTTGGCTGCCCAGGTCACCCCAGCATTTAAAGTACCAGCCAGGCTTAGAGATTTTCTTCTGGGCTTAAAGGCACAGTCTAGGCCTGGAGAGGAGATTCCAGAGAAATTGTTGGTGCTGGATGCTAGACTTGCAGCCTGGGTCCCATGTGAGAGCACTCAAGGTGGCCTCCAGCCCAGACTGAATGCAACGAGAGGAGGAGAGCTAGGCACTGATGGATCGTGGATCACCCCACAGCCCAGAGACTTTTTATTTTCAGTCTATCTTGACCATCCCAGCTCAGGTTGCTTCAGCTCCCCAATAAGTGACTCAACAAACCCATGCCTCTGGGAGTTTTACTTCTTCACACTTCCTTTCATGGGAGCAAGGAGGTCAGCACCACGGACAGCTCCAGGACACCTATGCTTGGTTGCAAGGGACTCTTTGTACACCCTAGCCTCCTCTGACAGTTCAAGGGGAACTTGCTGAACACAGCTAAGCTTAGCTTTTTCAGGATGGGTTACCATTTTCCTGCACACAGGATCTTATATTCAGACAGTTTCCCAAGAGAACTCTACGGATTTTGGGGACAGTTTGGGTTTGGAAGATCTTCCAAAGGTTCATGTGTTGAAGGCTCCCCAGTGCAGCAATATTCAGAGGTTGGGCTTTTGGGAAGTGAGTGGATCATGAAGACTCTGATCTCATTAATAGATGAATCAGTTGGTGGGTTCATAACTGAATGAACTATTGGGAGGTGCAGAAACTGTAGAAGGTGGGGCCTGTATGGAGGAAGCAGGTCACTGGTGGCATGTCCTGGAAGGGCATCTCCTCTCCCACACCCTCTTCTCTTTGATATCCAGGCTCATTTCAAGCCTAAATCAATGGGGCTAAGTGACCATGGATTGAAACCTCTGAAACTGTGAACCAACATAAATCTTTCCTCCATTAAGGTGGTTTATTCAGATGTTTTGTTTTCACAGTGATGGGAAGCTGACTGACACAAAAGGACTCCTAGGTTTCCTGCCTAGGCACTTGTGCAGGGCAGGGAAGTTGGGGTGGATGTGTTTAGTGTGGGGAAAAGGTATCAGGGGGATTCCTGAGGAAGTTGTGTGGTCAGAGCACCTTGGATACATCCCCACCAACCCATTTCTCTAATGGCTTGCTTGTTTGAACTTCTCTAAGTGTAATTTTCCTCATATCCATCCTTTGGTAAAGGCTTCCCCTGGAATTTCCTTCTCCATTTCCCTTAGCACAAAGGACCATCTCCTCAGCTGGGACAAAGCTGCCTTTGAAGATCTGGTTTGGCCAACCTGTTGCTCTGTTCCCTGACTCCAGCTCAGCCACTCTATGCACTTCATATAAACTTCCTGGTCATGGCTTCTATGCCCCACACTTGCTGTCCCTTCAGCACAGGTACCCTTCCTTCCTCCTCTTCATCTGGATAATGCCTGCTCTTTGGCCACGTCCTCTCTGATTCCTTGGGTAGTGTATTTCTAGCCCCAGATTTGAACATCTCTAGTAGCCTTAGCTTATTGCATTGTAGCTCTCTCCAGTGCCTAATGAGGTCTTTAAAGACAAAGCCTTGGTTATATTAATCTTTGCATCTATGTCACCCCTCAGACCCAACCCTCACTTACCTTCAATAAATGCTATTATCTTCACTGCACAGATGAATAATATAAAACTCAGAGAGAGACCTTAAGTAACTTGCTAAAGGTCATACAAGTAGAAAATTGAATATCCTGATATGAGGGGAGACATATAGGACAAGAGGAGATTCTTGGAGCCAAGTAACTGGTTTTTTTTTCAGCTTTAGTTGAGTTTATTGGTTCATTTTAGGGATACAGTACAGTTACATTCATTGTTGGGATCTTGTACCTCTACATGACAAGTCTTGACTCTCAGTTTTTCCCCTTACCTGCCCGCCCTTTTATTTTCATCTTTTCATTCTCTCACATTTTTTTCTTTTCCCTTTTTACTCTTCCCCTACCCATCCCACCTTCCCTACACCTTTAGCTCCTTTCTTCCCATTTCTAAATGTCAGTAATCTTATTAGAATCTTATGCATTGTTGCAGATTATTCACACTAGGGCCAAGTAACTGTTTTTGAAGCCAGAGATTTCTGAGTGGGTAGGTGGCCGGGGGGGGGCACTTCTTTCCAGCAAAACTTTCTCACCCTTGGACATAATTGTCACAAGGGTGATCTGAATTGGCGGCATCCCAGGTCCTGGCTGGTGGAGTTGGAGTCCCTGAGCCTGTGGAAAGGAGAGGAACCTGCATACTGAGCAGAAATGGGGTGTGTAATTGGCTTTTTCCGGGTCTTGCCAATACTGCCTGTGCCTAGTTCTGAGAAGGTGTTGAAGAACCCAGCCCCCGCCCACAGCTCCCACTGACATCGGCTTCCCTGTCCACCCTAAGGCATTAGTCCTTTATGACTTCATATTAATCTGCAGACACTTATTGCTCTGCAAGACTGTTTTGACAAAAGTTCATTATCAAGACTGCTAAATGCTTTTAAAGCATTGATTGGGCGAATTATTACATCACTAGGGTAGACACTGTGTTTGAAGATGGATGGTGTTGCTCAGGCCATCTGAAATTTTCCTTCTTTTAATTGGATCGATCCCCAGAATAAACGAAGTTTAATTGAATTTTGAGGAAAATTGAGCAGTTGTTTGTGAGTCTCTGTCGATAGGCATTATTTCAATTACATGGTGATAAGTGAGCAGGGGCGGGTGGAGGGGTGGACAGGGTTGAGCTCCACTGCACACAGGCTGGATGAAAGTTTGTCTGAAGTGAATCCCAGTTCTGGCCCTGCTCATTCCATAAATATTTATTAAAATTCAACTTTGTGCCCCAGCCTAGCATTGGGCCACTTCCTTCCTATCAGCTAAATTCATTCAGCTGACACTACTGGTGGCTAGGAACAGAGGCCCTGGCACCTCAGGTACCTGGGTCCAAATTCTGGCTCACCGGGGATATGACTGTCTGGATTAAACACATTCCCTAAGCCTTAGTTTTCTCATCTGTCAAATGAGAACATGATGGCCTTTTAACACGAGAGGTTGACAAAATACAAAATAAGTTGTAGTTATGGTTGGAAGGTTGGGGAGGTCTAGTCCCATGCCAGAGTGAAGTGGCCTTGAACACATACCAGATGTCAGATTAGAAGGGAGCACTTTGATGTTGTCACTGGCTTAACCTCTATGTTTGTGTGCATTGTGAAGGTCTTTCTCTCTCCTTCTCCATCTCCTTGTCTCTCACTTTTTTCTTGAGGGCTTACATGTTCTCCCCTTTTCTCACATTCGTCTCAACTCTTCCTCCCCAATAGTTGTTTAGTCAGGAATGGTAGAACATATGAAGAGCTGTATGTTCAGTGTGCCATGAGCACCTAATAGTTCAGGACAGCAGGGAAAGATTTTGCAAGCAGGCAACATTTAATCTGCAACCTGAAGAATGGTGTTTTAGGGAGAGGTGACAGTGTGCAAAGACCCTGAGGTTGAGGTGAGATGTGTAAGGAACCGTCAGCGGACTAGTGTGGCTGGAGCATGGTAAGGAAAGGAATATACAGGTCAGCAAAGAACAGGCAGTAAGTGAGGAGCTTGGCCTCAAAGGCAGGTCCACAGGTCTCTAAGCCCAGGCTCATTCTACTACCCCATACCATCTAATCAGTTTTTCTCCAGTCTTTCTTGAAGTTTTGGGCAGATCAAAGGTGAGGGACTCTGTGCTCCCAGATTCAAAAGGTTATTTTGAATAATGGGCAGGATTCGTCAGAATGAAGCCTTTTAAAATGAGACAAACCTTTTTTGTGACTCCTCTTCCAATGTAATCAAGGTTCAGAACTTGTCATTGAAGTCAGCCAAGGGATCTCAATTGGGATGATTTGTCTTCATGGAAATATTCAGCAACGTCTGGAGGTGGTTTTGAAAATTCAGATGGAAGGCAGTGCTACTAACTTCTAGTGGCTAGAGGCCGTGGATGCTGTTGAATATTCTTCAGGGAAGAGTGCAGAACTGCCCTAGGTAATCCTGGACAGTGGCCACTGACCCATTTGCACCCATAGCTGGTGAGGGGAGAAGCCTGAGGCCCTTCTTGTATGAGACAAAGGGCATTGCTCCACAAAGCTGCTGAGTGGTGGACCTGCCTTCCCTTGATCCCCAATCTGTCCTGTCTTTGAAGGAATTCCCATCATTGATATTCTCTACATCCCAGCAGTCAGCTGGACCTCCTGACTTTAAGGACTGCCTCTGCTGCTAAAGGCTTGAAGACTCTGTGTGCTTCAGTATCCAGGGGTTCAAGTTCTTCATGGCTGTGTTCCCACAACCCCCACTTTCTCATCAGAGCTAAGTACTTGGATAACACACACCCTGTGTGATGTGGAGTGATTTGGATATTTTCCTCACTTGTCACTAATTGCAAGCCATAAAATAAAGCATTGTATTGCTACCAAGATGGTATTGCTGTTGAAATCAAGTCCATTTCCATTTAAACAAGTCTGTGAAACATACTCATTGGAAACAAATGTTTTCCCTGAACATGAATTCATATGATGACAAATGGCTTTTTTTGTTTTCATGAGTGTGCCTTTTCCTTTACTAGGAACTGGGGACTTTTTGAAAGTGCCTTTTTAACCTCCATGCTAGGTCTGGTTGCATTTCTCCTCATCCTTTTCTTGGGAATGGATTTGAGAAAAGGGCAGACGACTTTAGGGGACTGCCATCTTCCTGGGAAGGGATTGGATGAATGTGAAACAATGGTGTCACTGCCATTCTTGTGCGTGTGTGTGTGTGTGTGTGTGTGTGTGTGTGTGACTGCCATTCTGAGAAGTAGGACTCTAGTGACCACATTATGAAGCTACTCCAATAGCATTTGGAGATTCCAGCATGTGGTTCCTGTTTACCTTTCTGAGCCTTTTTGTTTCTTCTTCTTCTTCATTTCAGTAGATTTTCCTCCTTTCCCTGAGTACCCTTACTTTTGCAGATATCATTTCTTTCACTAGAAATGTCCTTGCAATTCATGCTTTTGAGGTGAACATATCCTTCTGGCTCCAACTCAGACATTACTTTCTCTGGAAAACCTTCTTGCACCTGCTGGGATCCTCTCATTCTTTCTATTCTCAAAGCACTGTATCCATACCTCTTTGTAGCATGCTCAATAGAGAAGAGAAAAAAGCATATTTACCCACATAACCCATGTAAGACCAAGGGCCCATGTGGTCCAGTCTCAGCATGATATCCCATTTGGAGAACTACATATAGCAATCAAAATAATTTAAAGGATTTAAATCTTTTATGGGTATCTCTCAAAGAATGTCAGAGAGGATCCAAGTCATAATTCAGTGACACTTTTTAAAATTTTCCTTCCTCATTCCTTTAGTTTTTAACTTTTCAACCCTTTTCTTTTAGCACAGAACCTTCTCTTTTCCTTCTTATTTTATCTAAAATTCTCTGCAGGCCAAACTACTCAAGACTCTTGAATTCTTTATATTCCTCTTTCTCTCAATTTCTTTTCTCTTAAGTGGGGTTTCCTTCCCAAATGTAAGTAAAAACATGCCAGGATAATCACCAACAGACTCAGAATCTTCTCCCAGTGGCAGTGGAGAAAGAGGGTAGGAGAAGCCAAAGATAAACTTATTTTGACCACTCTTGGAGACAGATTTGCTGTGAACACTTAAAATTTCACATTTCTTTTCCCCATGGTTGTTGACTGCCTCCACCAATAGACTTGAAGGCTGAATTTTCATTCCATTTACCTGGGTCTCTGGTTCCATGTTTGTTTCCACAACTCTCACCCAGAGTAGCTGAAGCATCATGCTCCATAGGTTTCAGATTTAGTCAAGATCCTCTGGGTTGCACACTGGGGTGTTTGTGTAGGAAGTGTGTGTGTGTTCTGAGAATATTTCCAGTCACCTTCCATTGGGCCTGCATCCTGTTGGAGTTGCTTTATTTTTTGCTCATGTGGCTCATACTTATTTGTTTTTAGTTTTCATCTGTGGATGGATAAATTATTTTTACATGTTCTCCACATTTTGAAACAGATTTTTAATTATACATTTCAACTGTTTTAATGTGAACATATGAGCAGCTATCAAAAGTGCAGATAAATGTACCACACTTCCAATTGTTTGTCACAATATTTGCTTTTTGCAAACATTCTGGGGATATGGTCTCCTACATCTGCATTTTGTAGACTGTTTTGGAATTTCTGCCAACGGCATGGCCAGTGTTGTGAAAGCTGAGAAGAGGGGCTGGAGCTTGTACAGTCGTCGTTGGGTGGATATGTTCTGGAATATGCTACAAAATCCCTGGCCAATCTGTGTGTACAGCAGGAATGGAGGTGGGGTTGTCTCTAAGTGGAAGGATTTTGTTAGGCCACTGAAGGGTGACAAAGGGGTGGGCTGAGCATTCATCCATTCATTTATTTCTTTATCAAAAACTCTCTTGCATCTATTGTATACCTGGCAGTCCAGAGCAGATTTAGAATCTTAGGTGGTGACTATCTAAACCTGGAAAGCCCACTGATCCAAGACTTTGGGACATGGCAACTCCAGGTCATCATGGCAGTTAACTGGTGGGCAGAAAGGATGATGTTCCACAGAGTGGAACTGTGCAGTCTCAAGTCTTATGAAGGGGGGATCTCCAGACCATCCTCTCTGTCCCAAGGAAAGGGGAGTTAATCCATTATCCCCAGCATTTTAAGGTCTGTGATGAAGTAGAGAGTGGTCAGGCAAATGTTCCCTCCTCCTTTGCCTTCTTCCCATGTCTGTGGCAGGATTATACTTACATGCTCCATTGAATTAGACCATGTCCTAATTCTTATTATGAACTTTTGAATGATGGAGCACCATTCTTTCCTTCTTGCCCTTGGACTTGGCTCTACAGCTTGCTTTGGCCAATGGAAGGTCAGCGGAGCACAGCTTGTGCCCCGGAGCCCCGCCCAACCAGTCACAGCCCAGAACAGTCAAATCCAAGATGATCTGCAGATCCACGAATGGAAAATAAATGATTAATTTTGTATTTTATTGAGGTTTTGAACTTCAACACAACTTCAACAATAGTTTTCTTATATGAAGATCTGACAGACACAGGAGGTTGTGTCGCAAGCCTTGCCATAGTTTTTAACCCATGCTTTCTTTTGACCACACACAAATCTCATATTCTCCTTACTTGCCTTGGGGATGCTACACAGTGCTCCAGGGGCTGTACCCTTTCCCCATACTGAATAGGAAGGTGTTCTGAACGTCTTCACTAGGCAGACAGTTTTCAAATCAAGCTTTACTTTTAGTTTGTGCTTTGTGAAGAATAGGTCGATATTTCAATTCCCAAGAGATCAAATAGATTAGGAAGACAGGATAAGCCCAGGGATGGAACTGGAGGTAGTGTTACCCCAAGATGACCACAGCAAACCTGATGTTTGTGGTCTAAGATAGGCCTTTACTTCTCTCAGACATGCCTCTGTATTCAGGGCTAGGGCCAAAGTGCAAGGCACAAGGTATTATTTCCAGCCTCATATTTGGAGTGAAATAGGAGCTAATGCTCCAAAAGATAAACTCATCTCAAACCTAAAGACCCCACTTTATCATGCTACTTCTTATGATTCCATTGGGGTGGGACCTTTCTACCCCGTTGGAGCTCACCATGGTAGGTGTTTTGAAGCTTTCCAGGATGGAGTGCCTCTCATACCCAGAAAGCTGAATATGACCCTTGAGGTGTAGACAAAGTCTTTCCTCCCACAGCTCAAAAATTAGAATTAGAAGTCCCATTTGACCCAGCTGTTCTCCTTCTTAGTGTCTTCCTGAAAGAATTAAAAGTATCATTCCATGAGTATATATGCACACCCATGTTCATAGCAACATAGTTTGTAATTGCTAAATCTTGGAAACAACACAAATGCCCATCAACCGATGAATGGATAAAAAAGATGTGGGCATTATTATTATTATTATTATTATTATTATTATTACTGTTATTATTATTATTATGGGGTACTACTGCGCCATAAAGAAAGATAAACTTGAGAAATTGGTAACTAACTTGAGATGCAACTTGAGGCTGTATTCTTAAGTGAAGTAAGCCAGGGGATGTGTAAATCTTACATTGCCTCTCTGGTGTGAGAAACTGAAAGGGTAAATAAGGAACAAAATACAATAGATAATATGAAACAGGAAGAAACTGTTCAAAAGGAAAGGGAAACTGAAGCCGGGGTGGGGGGGGGAGAAGGGAAGAGGAGAAAATAAAGAAAAGAAAAAAATATGGAAACAAAGCTTTGGTAAATAAAGGGGGAGGAGGTTTGAAGGGAGAAAGGGATTGGGAGAAAGAGGAATCGTGCAGGTACAAATTCTCTTGGATGAATGCGATAGTTTTGTATATTTAAATTACACCAATAAAATTAATAAAAACAAAGAAGTGAATTCTCTTCTCGTGTATTTTCTTGTGGTCACCAATTGCTCAAGGTTTTGAGGTCGGCTTTCTCCAAGAAGCTTTCACTTCCTTGATGGACACATTTCTCCGTTAGGACCTTCTTTGGCACCGCTCAGCTTTGGCATTCGTCTAGGAGATGATCTAATGTGAAGATGACATATAATTATAGTTGTGCAATATGGTTCATTTCCTCTACCATCTTATCAATTACATGAGGGAAGGGCTAAGTCTTTTTTTGGTTCAGTATTTTATTCCCAGTTCCTGGCACAATAATTTGCATACGGAAGATAATCAGTAAATATGTGATGAAAAAGTAGAAAAATATTGCAATATGTGTCTTATCAATTTTATTGTCCCTGACAAAGTCTCAGGAACAGCAAGTAATAATAATGGCCATGACAGCCACAATCACAAAGTGCTATATATTGAGATTTTACTTGTGCCAGGTAGTAAGCTAAATAATTTTCAGGCATTAGCTTATTTAATATTCATCGTAGCTCTATTAAGGAGGTCCTAGAATTATCCCCATTTCAGAGATATAGAAATCGAGGCTCAGCCACTTACTCAAAGGCCAGGCTGAGAATACTTGGAACTCTGGATTAGGTTCTTGGTGTTATGCTTACAGATTACTTCATGGTTTACAATAGCACACGTTTACTGTGGTCAAGTCTGAAAGGGCCTTACTGGGTTATTACCATAGTATGACTGGGCTGCGCTCCTTCTGAAGACTGTAGGGAGGAATGTGTTCTTTAGTCTTTGCCGGTTCCTACAGGCTGCCTACATTCCTTGACTCATGGTCCCATATCCATGTTCACAGCCAGCAACATAATAGCCTCTCCTCCCCCCTCTCTCTCCTTCTTTCTCTCTCCCCCCTCTTTTGTTTTCTCTCTCTCTCCCCCTCCCTCCCTTCTTTGTTCCCCCTCACTCTATTCCTTTTTTTAAAAAAATTGAATTTATTGGTACATTCTAGGTAGACAGTACAGTTACATTCATTACTGGGACCTTGTACCTTTACATGCCAGGTCTTGGTTCTCATTTTTTCCCTTGTCCCCACCCTCCCTTCACTCTCCCCTCCCCTCCCCCCCTTCAAACACTTTAATTCCATTTTTACATTTGCTCATGAGAAGGATAGGGAAGGGGGAATAAAGGAAAAAATATCACTCTATTCCTTTTTAATCCTTCTTATAAGGACTTTGCACTTGCACTGGACCTGTGGATAACCAGGATAATCTCCCTATGTCTAACTTGAATCATATTTGCAAAGTCCCTCTATTTATGTCACTTTTTGGGGATCAGAATATCTTTGGAGGGCCACGGCTCTGCCTACTACAGTCTCTCTGCTGCCGCCTCCCTTTTGGATGCCTTTTTGAGTATCGTGAACCTCCAAAGGCTCTCCTTATGTCCCTATTTGAGTCCATAAGACCAGGAAGAAACTTTCAAATTTTACTAGTTGGATGGGTTGGAGGTCACAGAAGAGCCCCACACCTTCCTTGGGAGCAGGGAGGTGGTACTTAGATTAAAGGCACTAATTCCTACTTTCTGTATTGGCAGAGAGTCACAGATTCCCCTTCAGGCCAAGCTGATTCTCAAGGTAATGTTTTCTTTCTGCCCACTGGCCTATTGGGCTGTAAGTCTTCAGGTGTAATTTAGGACGATTAAAATGAAGCTTTACAAAGCTGTGTGTTTCCCTTGCAGTGACGAGTCTCTGGCATTGTGCAGCCGAGCAGCTGGGTCCCTCTATCCATCAGAAGAGGCCAATGCCAGCTTCTAAGCCCATGACTGATCTGCCACACTGAATGAATTCACATAGCAGATATAATGTCCCTGGGTCAACATGCTTCACCCTGTGGATCCATCTTGGGGAGAGCTGCCTGAAGCCACCTGCTTGCCTGGCCTTGTAGACCTTGTTTGAGCCCGTCTGTCCACCCCAATCACCAGCCCAGCTTCTGCTTCTTGCCGAGAATCTCCTCTCCTGCCTAATCACTGGGGATAGGGAGGGGGACACACAATCATTTTGGGTGTAAAGTTCTAAAATCTTTAGGAAAATGCAATTGGAACATAATCCTGCCTGTTAACATTTCCTAGTTAATTATCATCGGCTGTATTTTTGGCTTCAAGGCTGAGCTGGCAGGGGGGCTGGGGTTGGATCTTTGTCACAATACCAGTTTTAGGAGTCATTTATCTTGTCTTTTAGACTAATTATCCCAAACTTACCACTAGGCTGTCACACTTACATGCTCCAATAAATGTAGTTTTAAATCAGCCACTGACTTTGTGGCTGGGGTGGCAGCGTCCCTGGTTCGTGTCTAACTAGGGCCATCCATCTGTAATCATGGCACTGAGAGGAAGCGCCGCCTTTCAGGCCTCCATGAATGATCATGCTTATTTATATGCAAATATGTTTGACAAATCAATAATGTATGATTTAGCTGTTCCGTGTGTAGTACATGAGCTGGCAATCCCAGGTTCCACAGAGGGTCTATTCTGTCCTCTTTGCCCCATCCCACCAGGCCTTTGCTTGCAGCTGTGCTTCCTTGCCACCTCCAGCTTCAAAGGTCTCCAAGTTTAAGGCTCTTCCTTGTCAGATTAAGAAGCTCATCCTTGTGAATGTCTTTAGTCCTATCTCAGGCTCTGCCTCCGGTAGGACTTTGTCTCTTTGTGAAACTCAGCGCACTGTTAATTCATCAAGTATTTATCGAACATTTACCATTCTGTATATTCAAAACTCTCTATATCCATATCTAAAACACACCCTTATATAGAATGTACTAAGTCCCAGCACAGTTCTTGAGTGCTTTGCATATCGTATCATTTAATTCTCCCTAAGAGCACGTGCTATTATCAGCCTCATTTTACAGAGAAAAAAGCTAAGGTATTGCACAGTCTAAAGTCATACAGCTAGAGGTCATCAGTTCCAAGATTCACATCCATGCAATGTGGCCTAGACTCTGCTTTTACCTGCTAGGCTTGATTGTAAAGCACTGTGCTAGTGTTGGGAGTTTACAGAAATGAAGAAGGCAGACAGTTTCTGATCACATGGGACATTCATTCTAGGGGATAAAATCCAAGAACAAAACAGAAATCAAAACAACAACAACATTCATACAAATATGCAACTAGCCAACTGAAACTGACGAGTAGGTTGTGATTACTGCTGTGAATGAAAGTGACAGAGTGATAGAAATGAGGATGAGGGAGCCAGGAAGCTTACCTGGCTGGGCCATGCACTCTCAGAGCAGTCTTCTTCAACCCTTCCAAAGCTCTCCAGATCCCCTGGGAACAAGCCTGGTATCCAGAGTCCTCTCTAAGTATTAGCCAAGTGGAACTCTTTGTTATAGTTGACTGGCTTCCTCATGCAATAGGCTCTGGGACGTTGCCCAGGCTGTTAATCTCTGCTGGACACTCCTCTCTTCCTCTTTGCTGAGATTCTTTATCTTTCAAGTTTCTAATCAAGGTCATTTCCTCTAGGAAGCCTTAATAGATTGCCTCACACCAGACTAGCTGCTGCCCCTTATTCTTCTACTTGCCCCACATACTAACCATTCTCCAAGATGACCCTCAGTGGCCCTTCCTTCCTGGTATTCATGTCCTTGTAGTGTCCTCTAACAGTGCATCAGGATTTATCCATGTGACCAGTAGAATACAGCCAGGGCAATAGATTGTGACTTCTGTTGGGTAGATCACAAGACATTTCTGCTTCTATCTTATTCTCTTGGATTCCTCACTTGGGAAAAGCCAACCGCCATCTCATAAAGTGCTCAAGCATCCTTGTGGAGACAGAATGCAGAGGAACTAAAACCTCAAGTCAAAAGCCAGCACTGACTCCCATGCAGAAGAGGGCACTGTGTTGGAGCTGGATCCTTCAGCCCCAGTCTATCCTTCCAAAACACCAGCCTAGTCCAGCATCTTGATGGACACTTATGAGATATCCTGAGCAAACCTACCCACCTACACTGCTTCAAAGTTTCCGACGCATAGGAACTATATCTAATCATAAACAAGTATTGTTTGAAGGCCTAAATTATAGTAATTTGTTAAGTAGCAGCAGATATTCAATGCACTGAACTGATACAGTGTTCCATTTTCTTATCTGTTTTCTTCTCACTTGACTCTGAGCCTCGTGGAGACAAGGACTATGCCTTCTTCATGGTAGTAACCTCATCACTTAGACAGGAACCTGGCATTGGTAGAAAGGAAGATGATGGTTGAGAGACTGACTCCAGGAATGGGAGGCATTTCAGCGGATCCTGGCCTTGGCTGGGACTCCTGTCATCTTCTAGCACATCCTCAGAAAGAGTAAGATTCTTCCTTGGAGGACCATGCTATTCTCCGCCACCTGCTGACTTCTGTTCCATTCTATGGCTCGGGAAGTCATGGTGAGATGGTTTGAACAGACTCCCTTCTCTGCAGAAGTTTCTGGGAAACAGAAGCAGGAGGCAGGAAGCAGATATTTTGCTGACTTAAAAAAGTAGCGAAGGGCAGTGTCCACACGATGGGGCTGATCAATTCCACTTAGCAGCTCCTCTCCTGGCTGGGGAGATCACCCTAGACTGGTCTCTTGGAAGACTAATTCCAGTTCTCCTTAGCACACACGGCTGGACCCAGCTCTGCACTGTGAATATTTGCTTCCTGCAGGGCTAACAGCCATGAAATATTCAGTGCCAGGGACTTCCTCTCTCATATTTCTTCATATTCAGAGTGGCCACTCAATTGATATGTAAATAAAGTGCACCAGCACCAAGCCTGTCCCACGCTGCATTATTTAAGCTGCAAAACGATGCATCATCCGTCATGGGGCCCATTGGCGGGACCCTGCTGGGTGCTGGGCAATAAAGCCCGCAAGAGCCTCATCAGAAGCAGCGGGTGGCCTAGTGGAAGTTCATTTATGCATGAAATATTCAGCCAGCAACAGTGCCAGTCTTAAACATCAGTAATTGGGGGGTTGCTATTGCTCCTAACTAGTGCCTCTAAATTATTGCAAAAGACTGGCCAATTTACAAATTACATATATTTGTCATGCTCTTGTACCTTTCCTGAACTAACTGAAAAGGCCTGTTTGCACACTTGCTGTGGTGAGCAGTGCCCAGCGGAGCTGGCTCCTCTTTAGGGCAGAACAGAGTGGAGGCTGCAGCAGACAAGCAAGCCCTGCCTGGCCCTGCCTTTGATTCTTCTGATTGGTGGCAGTGACTCCTTTCTATACCCATCAGTGGGGCCTCCTTGGTGTAGAGGCCAGGTGACACATGCCTCTCCTGAGAAGGCTTGGCTCCAATATCTGCCCTTGTAGGACCCCTAAGCTCTATGTCTCATTCAGCAAATATTGATAGATCGTCTTCTCCACTCCAGACTCTGGTGAAATTTTGAGGGTAGAGCAATGAGCTAAAAGAGATCACTCTGGTCTTTAAAGGCAGTTACAGTTCCATTGAGACTATGAGGTAATCATTGAGCAGGATTAAATGTTGGCTTCCCCTAGGAAGGCTCTGAGCCAAGTGCAAACGACCCTGGGAGGGAGTGGTGGACCCTGGGAATATGCGACAGGGTAGGAAAGGAAGTCACCACAGGACGTATTAACAAGGGAGGTCCCCCTGAGCTCATGACTCACGGTGTAGAATGTACTGAGTATAATTTACCCGAGGGCGAGGGAGCAGGGCTATTTCCCCAACAATTCCTGCCAGTACCTTTGAGGGACATTTCAGAGACCCTTAGTCTGTGGAGTGGGAGGGATGATGGCAAAGGCTGTTTGCTTGTCAGTATCCCCATGTCACCCCTGGAAACTGGCAGCCTCTTGCAATCAACCATCTGGAAGGAGTGCTCCTCATTTTCCCCTCTGAATTCTGGCACTGGCAGGACTTTGAGCATGCTGGGACAGAGGGAGGAGATCCCTGGACAGGGTCCAGTCCAGCCCATGCAGGGGAACACTAACTTTTCTGGCCAAATGTCTTCTATCTCTCAGTTGAACGTTGCCATCATTGGGTGAAGGTGAGAAGGAAAGGAGAAAGAGAAAGAGAAAGAGGGACCCTCACTGTGTCATGGCCATTTACATGGACTCTCGGAATACTCAAAGATATCCTTTTATCCAGCTGATATCTCTCAGCCTTTAGGTCTCAGTGAAGAATCACCTTCTCAGAGAAGCCCTCTCTTACCACCCATCTAAGTAGCTCACTGCACCTTACTCTTTGTCATCATCTGCTTTTGTTTCCTCTACAGCACTTGCCACAGTTTGTGGTGCTTTACATGTTTCTCTGCTTGCCTTTTCTCTCCCCTCCATGGGTGGCAAGATCTAGGAAGGAGCGACACACAGGTTTGATTCACTCCTCTCCCCAGAGACTTGTCTAGCATGTGTCTCATAGAGGGTCCTCAGTATGTGCTATTGGGTGAATAAACGTGGAGGCTATGAGATGGGCTTTAAGATTCCTTCTGTCACAGACATGGACCGAGAGGGCCAGGGACTCTCAGGGAATTGTCCAAGAGGTGGAGTCAGGAATGGAATCCAGGTCTTATTCCTGATACCCTTCAGCAATGATTCCTTTCTGTATCTCTTCCAAATCCTTGGCATTCCCCCAAAGCTCATCATGGGCATCCTCTTGGATTAGGGAATCTTGAGACTAAAAGCTGTGAGATACACAGGAGACAAGATTCTGTGAGTGGCATCTCATTGGTGGCCATGCCCAGAAGGCCAAAGTGAGAGAGTCATGCCTGGAAGCTCTGTTTCCTGTCCCTGCAGGGACATGATGTTGGGCATTTAGTCCCAAGGCTCAGTTTCCAGAGGAATTCAAGACCTGAAGAAGGAGAAAATACTTGGAAAAACTTTTGGGGCCCAGATACTTTTTTTCTGATAAATTATTCAGGGGCATTTCCTGTGCTGGTAGTGGCCCTTTATTTGTCACTCTTCACAACAGATTACGGTTTTTTGTATCAGTTTTTGAAAAATGAGGCAGATGAATCCCAATGGACTTAAGTGACTTTAAAAAAACTTTAAAACATTTTGAAAAGATGTCAGATTTATGGGAAAGTTAACAAAATATTGAAAGAATTGGTGTATACTCTTTACCCAGATCCTCTCCAAGGATTTTACCACATTATCACATTTATCATTTATGTGTCTGTGTGCGCATACATAGAACACAGTTTTTTCAGAACTGTCTAACATTAAGCTGGGATTTCTTCCTGGTTCTGTGTCTTTCAGGGCTCCTAAGTTCCTGTGGCTCCCACACACACCAGCTTCATGCTTCGTGCGGTTCCACAGGCTGCTCCCTCTGCCAGAAAAATGCATCTACTCAGTTACTGCTGCAAATTGAAACTGGTTCTTTATTTATCTGAGCGGGAGCTCTCTGAGGGCAAGCCTGAGTCTCATTCGCACTCAAATAGTGCCTTCCTCAAATCTGACACAGCTCAGGTGAGCACCTGGGAAATGTTTGTGGGATGAATTAGAATGACAGTCTGTTTGATCTAGCCCAGAGATCTGGACTCTTTTTATTCAAATTCTAAGCCTAAATTTTGTACTCATTGGTTTGCAAAGACATCTGGGTAAAGAAAAGGGAAAGCTCTGCCACATTGGTCTGATTTGGACAGAACTTTGGTTGTTATTTTTCTCCTCCCATGTTTCCCTAATCTCTACATTTCTCTCTTTCAAACTGCCCCAGCCCCAACCATGGATGCCTGCTTCTCCTTGATTTCTAAGCTCCCTGAACTTCCCATTAATGCATGCCTGATGCAAATGTCAAATGGTCCTATGTGGATGCTATTAAAATAATGAATGCAGAAGGGGATAGATGAACAAGACTGGGAATCGATCTTGGACCCCTGATGAGATCATTAAGAACTCGGGGAAGGGAGGGGGCATCACTCTCACAGGTTGAAATTTTGCAAGTGCCTCTTCCTCCCCTCCATCAACTCCTTTCCTCCTTCCCATTGCCCCTTTGATTTATGGGCTGGATGCTTACCCCTCCCCCATCCATTACCCGCAATGCAGTGCTAACTCACCATGGAAAATCTATTTGTGTCAAATGGAATTTTTATCTTGATGTAGGAATTAGTGCATTTTGTAAAAGATGTTTTCATCATGCTTTCCTTATGGCAAGAATACTGTGTAAAAAATAGCTGTTTCAAAGTCTCAGGCAGGTGTCATGTTGAAGATATCTCGGCACTTTGATGTGGTACCTTTGGCAATGGGTCTGGACTTGGTTATATCAGTGGACTGCATGTTGTGTAGGAAGAGGAAGGTGCATGGAGAAAGTTTCAGCTGAATGACAGAGAGGGGCATGAGAGGGCCTTAAATTCTTCAGAGAAATTGCCTTTATTATGATCATCAACATCCTCTTCTTGGCATTACAGTCCCATATCTTTGTAAATGAGGAAGATTTAAATTCTGATTATTGGTCTAAATCCATAAGAGGTTGAAGAGGGTGCATGATATGGATAGAAAAGCCACACATGCACAGGTCCAAATCCCAGCTGCGGTTGCTTTGTGGATGTGTGGTGATGATTCCCAGAACTACAGTAAAAGGGAAAAAGGGAATTACTTTAGTTACTACCTCCCTGATGCATTATGAAGATCCAGTGAACAAATACACTTAATACTGCACAGCTTGTGTCTGGCACAGGGGAAGCTCTCAGTAGACACTGGATGTGCTGTCTCTCTTTCCCTCCTTCTTCCCTACAAGCCAGAAGATATTGGATCAGGTGTTACCATTGCCACTTTAAAGTGGCCAGGTACGTAGTAGGTACTCTCTAAATACATGGTAAGTGAAAGAACAGTTTATTTTTGGATCACTGATAAAATTGGCTCCTTTGCCTATTAAAGATAAAATTTAGCCAAACAGACCTTCCCAGGTAGGCCATGAATTTGCTATTCTCTCTGCAGCCTGCTTGGACTTTTTTGCTGTTCTGTCTTTTTCTGTGATTTTAGTTGATTTAAGTTCTATTCTTTTATTATCTGATACTTTCTTTTATATTAACTTGCTTGCTCACCACCTTCCTCTTCCACTGGATTATAAGCTTCATATTGACCTATGTCTTTCTCGCATATCATTATATCCCTAAGACTTGGTACATAGTAGTGCCCAATAAAATATTTGTTGACTATATTTACAAATAAATGAGTAAGTTGGAATAAATGGAATTGCTATTTTGTTGTTGATGATCATGATGATGATTCTGATTGTATAGGTACCAGGAAAGCAATGCTGGGTCAATCTATTCTCAGAATGGCTGTCCAAAGAGTGTAAAACTGTACCTAAATAAATAAGGGTGCCTGAGGGAGGATACCAGTGAGAATAAATTCTTCATGGTGCAGTGGAAGATCTATGAGCACTGTAAAAATATGCTCCTCTCCTCTCTCATCCAATCTTTATTTCAAAGACCAGCTTCTCTGTAGGAGTTAGAGGAGAGAAGGCCTGAGCTTTGGTAGCAAAGCAAAAACGGTGTTGCAGAGGTATTCCTTGTAGAGGTACAGGGCAGAGGAGGCTCTTCTCTCATCTTCCCCTAGTTTCATGGTTGAAAGGGAGGGAGAAAGCATGTACTGCATGATCTCCCTTCTCCCTACCCACTAGAGCTGGAGAATTGGGGTGACTGCCAAGAGTAAGACAAGGTCTACCGGAGTCCTCTGGCAAGTAAGCATAACTTCTCTGATCATAGACACTCTTGGCAGAAGCTTGTTCATTGCTTCACTGGGGTTCCAGCTTTCATGACTCAGGGTGAAGCACTGACAATTCAGATTTAATCTATCTCCTCTGGATTATTTTGGAGAACAGCTCTGGTCTGGCTGGTGAGGAGCAAAAGGAGAACGGCTATGGGAGGAGTGAAAAGATGCATTCATTTGTTCAACCATTGTGTCACTTAATTAGTTAATTCACTCTGAATTCTTCTGAGCACCTCTCACATGACAGGAATTATATCAGGATAAGGAATTCTATAATGTGTAAGATAGACATAGCGTATTGCAGCATGGCTTTTATGGCCTAATGGCAGGAAAACACGCATTAGATGAATGCACAAATACATATATAATCACATTTGTGATCTGTTGGAAGGGAAATCTCAGATACGGATCCATTGTCAATTGTTACAACATTCTGCATAACAAACCAGTCTAGAATGTAGTGTCTTAAAATACTGAGCCCTTCTAGGTGAGCCCAATGTGGTGTTTTTTCTGGTCTTGTTTGGGTTCCTCATATAGCTGGGGGTTGGTGTGGTAGCTTCAACTGAGATGAGTGGTACAGATTGGTACACTGTCCTGGAGAAAGCAGAAGGCCAGAGGCAAGAGAAATTACACAGAGCTTCTTGAGGCCTTGGTTCGGTGCGATCACACTATCACTTCTGCTTCATTCTGTCAGCCGAGCGAGTCTTGAGGCCTGCCTAGATTCAGTGGTGGATAAATGGACACCATCTCCTTGTTGGAGGGGTGGTGGCTGACAAAGTCATAAGGCAAGGGAGATGGATGGGAGTGGGGAGGCGTGGTGAAGAGTTGGGGCATCAATGTCTTGTAGCCTATCCTGATCAGTTTTATTAGGAGATTCCAAATGAGGGTTATAGGAGACCTCGCTGAGCATTCAATGAGGACGTATTAGATGAATGAAGAGAGAGGAAGTATGTTCTTGGCTGTGAGGATGTGCTTTCTGAGCTCTGAGGTAGGAGTGAACTGGAGAGAATCAAGAAAACTAAAAGCAAGCAGGAGAGATCGTGTTGAGAGGAGGTTGAGGGATGGTGGAGGCCAGTACAAGCTTGCTCCAGAGGCAGACCTGCTGGAGCAGTGGCTGTATTCGAAATAATGCTCACAGAGGACATCATAAAGCCTCCAATTTATCGAGCATCTGTGATGAGACAAACCTGGATGGGTGGGATGGAGTCCTTGAAGGGCACAGAGAAAAGTGAGGAAGTAGCAGGTCACACGAGTGAGTGACCATGCACCGGGAGGGATGAAGTCAAGGGCTGTGTGTGGGGTCCTGGGGAGGGGCATAAAGTCAAGCCCAAGGAAGAGGAGCTGGGTCAGAAGAGTGGGGGTGCCATATACCGGATAAAAAGAGGACCATAGTGGAGGGAAAGGTGTGGTGAGCCAGCTGTGTGTAAGGAGGTAAATGAGGCACAGGGGGCTGAAGGAGCAGGCAGAGCTTATGAGGGATGCCGGGCCTGGCTGAGGGGTTTGGGCTTGTTGCTGAGGTCCAGAGGTGCCCTGCCGGGCCTGCAGAGTGGGGCAGGATGAAGCTGGTGTTTCGTGGAAGAATCATTTTGCTATGTAGTTGGCTGGAGCTGCTCTGGGGTCCAAACCAGTGTGGAGAGACCTGGGAAGGACCTCTGGTCTGCAGATTTGGGCTGTGGGGAGGCAGATGTAAGTTCTCTCAAACCTGAGGGTTTGCAGAAGAGGTTGGGTCTGGGCTGCTGAAAGGGGGCCAAGGAAATTTGAGGTGCTCTTGGGAGATGCTAGAGAAGTGGGAGTGGGTAGAAAATCCTCACTTTTGGTCTCTCCTCTCTGGCCTCTGCCTCAGAGCTGAAGGCCCCTGGGAACTGATGGACGTCGCAGTGCAGTCCACCATAATGTGGGAGTGAGAGGAAGACCATGGTGGAAGGAGGGTGGGGAAGCCATAAAAGCAATCCCAAGGGGGGTCCTTTCTGCCCAGCATCAGGGACAAGAGAGAGGTTTGAATTCTACTGTGTGACCTGGGGCCAGTCATTCCACCTCTGCGTCCAACTTTCCTCTTCTACAAAGAGGTGCTCAAAATTATAGTTCCCTTTTTCCACAGTTGTAGGGAGAGGCAGATGAAATGCTTAGCACATGGTCAGGCTTGCGGTGCCACCTGGGAGAGCTAGCAGGCCTGCTGTGTTGCTCAGTTCCAGGAGACACCTTTAGCCGGACTGCAAGGTGAATGGTGTCTTCTAGATTTCACAATAAAAATGAAGAATGGGAGACAAGGGCAATTCTTGGTCTGGAGGGCCAGGTGACTCAGTGAGACTCAAGCAGACTAGGGGCTGGGCCCTGGAAGGAGGTGTGGCACTGAGAGGGATGCTAGTCTCTCCCTATGCTGCCCTTCCATTCTCACAGGAGCTCCCCGTCTGTCAGGGACTCAGACTGTCAGGCGGGCTGTTGAGGAGCCCTGCAGGCAAGGGACGCTTCCCCTGACAGGGGAGTCCTTCACTGTCATGGCTTCGCTTCGGTGGGTTAATAAAGCCATCCATCAACCTGCTCCATGCCAGGTATCTAAATGCCTGCTTAATACCACCCTGGGGAGTGGGAATCTGCATCAGCGATGCTCGATGAGGTCCATTGTGCTGGGACAGAGACGCCTGCCTGGTGGCTCAGAGTCTTGTTGCAGTGTAGATGTGAACCCAGCCCAGCGTGGCCTGCACCTGGCTGGCTTGAGCCCCCAGGAGATGGCTCTTGGTGAGGCTGCGGTCTGACAAATGGAGTGAAGTAGACACACTGAAGTTCCTGTTTGCCACTTTGCTGCTTGCAGAGGACAGATATGGGAGTGGGAACAGGTGTCTGGGAACAGGTTCTCACTGCTGCCCCATGCTGACACTGGGGTCAGGGCCGTGAGGGCTTCAGGGGTGCATCATTAATCACCCACCTCTGGCTGTTCAGGTAAAGAGGTTTGCGATGCATTAATGGTTGCTTTGATGCCTGTGGTTGTTTCACTAGTTTGGATTCATGGAAAGAACGCAAGGGAGCTCAAGGAGGCAGCACCAATCAAACCATAGGCTCTTGTTTACTGAACATTTGTTATGTGCCCGTCACTGGCACAGCACTATGAACTAGATGCAGTTATCATTCTTATCGCACAGATGGTGAGACGGCAGTCCGGAGAAGTGAGTTGCGAACGACTACCCAGCTAGAAGTACCAAGGTGGAATTTGAGCCCAGGTCCATCTGACCTTGGAACCTCACTGTTACCTGTGACACTTGGCTGGCATCACAGGCTAGGTGCTCCTAACATCCCTCCAACTATGAGTGTGTGTTATGTGATGTGAGTACACAACCTGGGAGCTTAGAGCTGGGGTTCAACGCAGGTTTGCGTGTCTCCAAACTCGCATCACCCCCCACCCAAGGTATAGTGTTTTTTCAGCCACATCATTTTCTTTATTTTTTTAAAGATGTCTGATGTGGGATAGAGATATAAAAAACAGATGAAAGACAGTGCCATTCTGGCTAAGTGGGGGCTTATTTTACTGCTGTCTACTTTATACATCATCCAAACTGAAGTGGCCTAAACACGACTCATTTATGACCTCTCACTGTCAAGAATTCAGATAGAGCACAGTGGGGTTTGGCTGCTTCTACTCCACCATGTCTGATGGGAGACTTGAAGGCAGGGGCTGGAATCCTCTGGAATTCAAAGAGACAGCTTTGTAGGTCTTGGGGTTGGTGCTCCCTGTGAATTGGGAGCTGCAGTTCTTCCTCGTGTAATTTCCCTGCCTGAGCTGGTTTGCGCTTCCTCACAGTATGGGGTCAGGTTCCAATGGTGCAGGGAGGAGCCACAGAGCCTTTTATGACCCAGAAGTCACAGGGCATCACTTCCTGTCCAGGTCCAAATGAAGGGGAAATAGAATGACTAGGTGTGTGGGACTGGGAATATTTCTGGGGCTAGAAGTGAACCTACTGGGAGTTGAGGAATGCTAAGGTCCTTCGTACTCAGCCTTTCTGATTTACCTCCTGCAACCTCTGGGACCTATCTACTGTCCCCTGCTTTGTTGTGGGCGTGGAAGCTTTTGCTCTGCCTGCCCACCTTCTTCTCCTGGCCTCTCTAGCTCCTTAAGGGCCTCCTAGGCCCCATCCATCCACTTTTTTCTCACTTGCTTTTTGACCAGCAGCTATATTAGTTGAGATAATTCTGTCAACACATGCCTTTTATACCCAGAACGTGCCTGGTAAATTTGTTAAAGAATACCCCAGGCTAACACATCATTACACTCCCAAACTCATCTATCTTTTACTTCGGATTAATTCTTTTTTTCCCTCTCTCTTCACCTCCTCCATAAATCCTGGTGCACTTAATTAATTTCAGTTCCACTGTAAGGTCCATAATACAGAATTGTTCAAGCAAACACAAAATTAATTATTCTATTTACAGCCTTCTCATTGAGAGGGGCATTTCATCTTTCATAATTACATTTTGGAACGTCCAATTATGAATTCAGGCGCCTGCTGTTTTGCATACGGGGACAGTCCATGATTGTCCTCGAGGCAGGAGAGTGGGGTGGTGGCCTCTTGTGCCTTCTGATGCTGACATAAAGCAATGCTGGATCAACCCATGAAGGACCTTTTAAGGAGATTGAGGTAGGGGACAGAATGACAGTGTCTGGGAAGGGAGCAGAGCTCAGAGAAGAGGGTGAAGAGAAGAAAGAGGAGGTAAGAAGGGACGAGGAAAGGTGCAGGATGTGCCAATTTAATTAGCATCTCACCATATGAACAAGGATGTTCAAATGGGAGGACTCAGCCCTGTTTGTTATGCTAGCCTGGCAAGGAACATTCTTGACTTCTCTGCAACCCAGTGATGCAGGCACTTGGAATCCAGCTCAGGCCTGGACTTTGCCCTCATCTCAGGCGTGAAGCCTGGAAGCCTGGCTTCTCTTCCTTCTCTCTGACTCTGGTCAGAGAGGACCACTTTGGTGGTGTGCGTCTCACCAAGCCATCGGGCTCTCAGCCAGGACATTTTGAACAGAATGGGGAAGCTTCTCTCTCTTCTCCTCAAGGACTGCTCTCAAAAGTCACGGAGAAGCAACGTTTCTTAGAAAGGGTTGGAAAGGACATGGCTGTATGTTCAGGGCCCTGCTCTGGACTCTCTGGGGCTGTCCCCAGAGGACAACTACTTAGCTGTGCATGGTGCTTGACCTGTGGATTCTAAAGCACTGAAAGAGCCCCTCTTTAAAAGTTTTTTTTGTCTTAATCAGTTCTCATTTGACTCACATTTAGATAAAATTTATCACATTTGTTTAAAAACAGATCATCATTCATTAAAAAGGAAGGCGGGCCTACTTTCCTTTTTTCCATTGAGTGTATTGGTAATTTTAGATATACAGTACGGTTACATTCATCATTGGGATCTTGTACCTTTACATGATGTATCTTGGTTCTTATTTTTTTACATTCATCATTGGGATCTTGTACCTTTACATGATGTATCTTGGTTCTTATTTTTTCCCCATATTCCTAACCTCCCTTCATCCTCTCTACCCTTCCCTATTTAGAAAGACTTTGTTTCCATTTTTTCCTTTTCTTATACTTTTTCTTTTCCCATCTTTCCTTTCCCCTACCCTTCCAACTTCCCCTATGCCTTTAGTCATTTTCTTACTAGTTCACACGATCAGATATACAATTTGAACCTTATTCAGACTTTTCATTTTTCACACCAGAGAAACTACTTGGTATTTATACCTGTGTGTCCTATTTATTTCACTTACGAACATGGAAGGCCTATTTCTTGATACAGGTATTCTTCTGGTCCTCAGTTGGGAAAGGGTCCCTTCTTTCTTGGTCACCCCCACATCTCACTTCAGAGAGCATGGGTTTTGCTTTCACTGCAGTGGTAGCGTCTTCCATTTCTTAAAAAACAAAATCTATTGAGTTCCTGCTAAGTGTTGGGCGTCATGACAGACACTTTGCATACACTGCTAATTTTGCCCTCAAAAACTACCCTGTGACATTCAGGAGTGAATTATTGGCACCCAGGAACTTCATCTCAGACTAGCGTATATGTAGATCCTTGAGTTTCAGTTCTGCGTGAGCTCTGCAAGCTTAGGGAAATAGTTTAAACCATGAAAGCTGTCAGATATAATGGTAAAAAGCATACTGCTCACACTGTCTCCTTTGGAATCCAGTTCTAGCACTTGAGAACCAGGTGGCTGTAGGAAAATTACTTAACTTTTTTGGTACCTCCGTTGCCTTGTGCTTTAAATCGGGATAACGATACCTATCTCCCTGGGAAAGATGTCTGTGAGATTATACATATAGCTGGCTCATGTCTCAGTTTCTCCATCTGTCTTATAAATAAGTTTTGTGTAGATAGATGAGAATGATACATTGGAAAGTTCTCTGCTGTGGTTTACAAAAGCCAGTGCTTGGGCGTGCTGGGACTTTGGTGGTAGGGCAGGAGTTAACATGGAAAAGACCCTTAGTGTCTGCTGCCTATCCATCATATTTCTAGCATGTCACTCCTGATTAACACCCTCCGACCATTTCCTAGTTCACTTACAATAACAATGTGGCCCTTGTGGAGACCTGTGAGGGATCCCATCTTTGCCAGCTCTCCAAACTTGCCTACTTCTCAGTTTCTTCTTCATGCTCTGTGCTCCAGCCAGGCTGGTCTGCTCTCCTTGAATTGCTGATGCTGTCCCCAAACCCACGGCCTTTGGATTAGCCCTTCTTGCCATGAACGTCTCTCCCCCAGCTCTTAGCATGTCTGGCTCAGTTTCAATGGTGTCTTCAGAGAAACTTCTCTGACATTGCTCCCTGTAAAACATCACTTAGCTCAAGCCTCCTCATCACATCACTATATCATAGCCTTGTTCACTATCTGTAAAATCTTGTTTCTTGTTTATCTTTAAAATACTGGAACACGAAGACCTCTTGGAGGGGAGAGATGACTGTGTTGCTCAGTTCTCTACCCCTGGTTCATGATAGGGGCACAAAAAAATATTTTTATGTGAATACTTTACTTCCATCCCCAACATGACAGGACAAGTCTGGGGTGAAGATTTTAGAACATCCTTGCTTGTGGTTAGCTGTGGAGGAAATGGCCTGATTTTCCCTTCACATGAATTATCTGATTCTGAGGAGCCTTCCTCCATCTGAGTGGACCCTCGATGGAGGAGAGCCATTGATTTATCTCATAAGTGATTTTTTGCAGACCTGCCCACATCACATGATTACTTACTTTTGTGAGCTAAGAATGTCTTCCTGTTGTTCCACCTGGTAGTTTTGTTTTGTTTGTTTAATTAGTTATTAATTCCAAGAACTGCTGAGAACTGGAGGTGAAAGGGGAGCTTGGGGTCTGGGGCAAGTGTGGACCCCAGACTGGAATGAAGATGACCTCAACTGGGAACTACTGATGGATTTCAGACAGTGTCACATCCGGATAGTGAGTTCCTGGGGTGATGGGTGATTTTGTTAATTAAATCTGATAAACACTACAGGTTTATTTCCAGCAATGGGTATGGAGCTGATGGGTAAGAGCTACCAGCAGCTCAACAGGGGCTGTACTTGAAGAAACGTGCCACGGACACATGGGGAGGCCGAGAAGGAAGGGAGGGTGCTCCCAGGCAGGAACCTCATCCTGGGTGCATTATTCTCTTCTTCCTTCACTTTGTTCTTCGGCTGTCTCTCTCAGCCAGGTCTGTCCATGGAAATATCCCAGCTTGATGAGAAGATAATGATCACGTATAATTTGAAGGGTGTTTCTAGGAGCTTCTGTTATCCCCGAGAGAGAGAGAGTTTACCCCTCTGTTCCCGGAGGCCTGGTTAGAACTTCCACTTTGAGTTTCCACTTTCCTCTCTTCCACTGCTCCTCTCTCCCTGCTTCACTTCTGCCATCTCTTCCATTTCTAAGGCTCAGATAGCTTGTCTTTAAGCATCTTCTCTCTTTCTGTCTCCGCCTACAGCCCTCCTCCACCCCACCGCCCTCTCTCTCCTGGAAGACCTTGGTAGCTGTCTTGTGGACATACTTGCCGCCAACCTTCATCTTTTATTTTTTTCTCCATGCAACATCAAGCTTGATCATTCTAAAATGTACATTTGATCCTGCCACTACCCTGCTTAAACTTCACAAGGGATTTTCTTATTCCCTTTGGATAAAACCAAAGTCCTTTTGTTAGATTCTATTGACCCTGTGGCCCTATCTTTTACCACTCTCAATTGCCTTCTGGTCTTTGAATAAGGTGTCCCTTCCTCTCACTAGGAATATTTTTCTGTGCTCCAATATCTATGAGGCCTGGTTTATTTCATAATGGACTGGTTGCTGAGATACACCCTAACTGGAGTATAGCTTGGTCTCTCTGATTTGTTCACTTATCTCACCAGTTTATTGCTTAAGAATCATTTAATTATTTCCCTAGTGACTGTTTATCTTTGGACCTAGCTATATCACCAGCAAGACATACCTAAGACAATGTTACAGCAAACTGGCGATGTTATAAAGTGATTCTATCCCTGGGTCTGAAGTTTGTTAGGGTTCAGTCTGGGTTCTATGATGACTTTTGTGTCCTTGGATGGCTCACTTAATCACATTATGCCTTTATTTTTTCATGTGTAAAGTCACTATAAAACAGCACTTGCTTCACGAGAGTTCTGTAGGATTAAGTGGGATAATATAGTAAAATATGCTGCCTTTGTCACCTTAATCCTCTTCACTGCCGACATCACTACCACCATCACTGTTCTCTCTCTCTTCTTCTTTTTCATCTGCATTTTTCACAACTACATTAGGAAAAAGAAAGAAAACCAGTGCTTTAATGAGAATGTACTATATGTAGGACGCTTTCATATGTGTTATCTCATTTGTTCCTTTCTGTGCAGACATTGTATTCTCCCTTTGTCCTTGTCCCTCTCTCCATGTATTAGGAGCCAAAGCTAAGAAGGTAGGACTAAGCAAACCCACAAACACACAGCTAGTTAGAGGCCAAGATATCCTTTGAGTCTTTCTAACTTCAAAGCCTGATTGATGAAGTAGGAAAATGAGAAACTATTTGGGGAAAATCATAAGAGAGGAGCTGTCCATGAAAAAAGCTATTTCCACATCTCAATTAGTTGTGCTATGGTTTACTGTTATTTTTTTGAAGGCAATTTCAGTTTTTTTCTTTAATTTCAGTTTTTTGTTGTACAAGTCTTATATATGTAAAGATTCATGAGGTCTACAAGATTTGTCACAAATCCCTTTAACAGGTTTCTCCCGTTTTTCTTTCCTTAGGGGCAACTACCTTCTCTTCTCTTAGTGGATTTTGATGTTTACCTCTGTGATTCCATAAAATATGTTTGTCTCAGTACTTGTTTTCTAAGTTTAGGCAGCATATCAAGGCAAATGAGGATTTAGCCCTCTTTCCTTATTGTACCCGCCACACATCCTTCTCATCTGCCTGTGTCTTCCAGAGTAGTTATACCATAATTTTAAAGTCAATACTTAACATTTTAATTGTTATGAATGACTATGTAAGCATGCTTCACAACCAACCCGGGCTGTAAGCTGTTGTCATGTTTGTTTTCCACACAACTTTTAATTTCTCTGAAGTCAATATTTATTTGTTCTTTTGGTTTTGAAGCATAGTTGGCTGTGTCTTTATCATTGATTCAACCTCTCACTCCTTTCTAGTTGCCCAAATTGTCAAGACACTAAAACATATCAATGATCATATCGCTCTTTTCTTTCAGAAGATGTCCCTCCCAGGCCTGTGGCTTACTCCATTCTGGCCTGATCGTCAACTCAGTCTGAGATACAGCTGTCTTCCTGGGCTCTCCTTCCACCATCCTAATGTGGATTCCTTATTACCAGTCCCTGAATCTTGTTTTCCTCTTTTTTTTTCATTTATGCATTCAGTTTGGCAGAGTTTGCTCTTTAAGAGGAGATATCAAAGGGTCAGTGGTTCTGCTGCCTGCCTCCCAAGTGGAAAGTCCCATATTTGATCCCAGGTACCAAAACAAATAAATTAAAAAAGAGGTAAAAAAATCTGAAGACTTTTCATGTCTGAATATATCATTTTATTCTCACACGTAAATATTTGGCTGGCAGGAGATTTGTTATCTTTCTTCATCATTTAAGGTTCCTTCTTTGGTAACCAGCCTCCGGAATAGTTCCTGATAATCCTGGCCTCTTGGTATTCGTGGTCTGTAGAGTCCCCTCTCACATTTAACAGTGGCATACTAGAACTGACAGTGGGATATTAGAGCAGTGATAGCCATACAAGATATGTGGCTTCTCACTTTCAGTTTTAGGATCATCATTTCTGAGGGAAGCCTGCTGTCAAGTTATGAGGACACCCAGTCAGCCTTTGGAGAGGTTTGTGTGATGAGAAACTGAGGCCTCCTGCCCACAGCCACTATCAACTTTCCAGCCACGTGCATGAAGCATCTTAGAGAGGACCCAGCAGCCCCGTGAAAGCCTCAGGAGACTGAAACGCTGCCTGACTGTTTAGTTATAACCTCACGAGGGACCCCTGAGCCAGAGCTGCCTACTTAATCCGGTCCTGAATTCCTATTCCACAGAAACTGTGTGAGATGTAAATGCTTATTGTTGCTGTAAGCTTCTGTTTTGCATTCATTTGTTATGCAGCCTAAAATAACTGATTCACACTGTGCCTCTGTCTTCTGCTTGTTGAGAAGTCTGAAGTATTTCTTTCGATTTCTTTCCTTCCTTTTCTCCCCTCGCCTCGCTTCCTCTCTTCCTCTCCTCCTCCGCTTATAAACTCTTCTGTTTGTATACAGAGGGTCCCAACACTTCCCTAACACTTTATAATAACATCTCTTGTATGGGGCTATTTTTAACCCTTTTTATAAACCCTTTAGATGGAAACTCATATTTGCACTGGGAATTCTCCAGTAATTTTGGTGACTTTTTCCCTCCATCGCTTTTAACTCCTACCATTCAGATGGGGAGCATCTCTGACCGACTTTCTAATCTCTTCTCTTCCGTTTTTCACTTGTTTTACATTTTATTTTCTGTGGAGTATACTTATATTGTGAATTTTCTTTTGAGTTTTTTATTTGAACTCTGTTGCACTTTAAATTTCTAAAACTTATTTTTTTATGTCTGAACATTTGTTTTGATATTATTCAGCATTTTGGGGGGAGGGAGTACCTGGGATCGAACTTGGGATTCAGGATTTGTTTTATGTGATCTTTTTTCTTATTCTCTGATGCTATATACTTCGGTGTGTATTAAAAAGATTTTTACCCAGATATAATTCATATAACACGCAATTCACCCATGGAAGGGCATAATTCAATGGTTTTTGGTATATTCACAGTTGTGTAATCATTATCACCATGAAATTTAGAATATTTTCTTCTCCCCAAAATGAACTCTGTACCCCCTTAGCTGCCACTCTGCAAACCCCTTATCTTTACTACAGATCTTGGCAATGACTAATCTGCATTCTCTATATATTTGCCCATTTTCCAATTTTTTTTTATAAATACAGTCATAGTTCTCAAAGAGCACAATTTCTACTTACTATTTCTCAAAAATATGGTGTAATGACAATTTACATAGCATTTGCATTTTATTATGTATCAAGCACCATCTAGGGATGATTTAAAGTATATGAGAGGTTATATGCAGGTTATATGCCAACACTAGGCCATTCTATGTAAGGAACTTTAGCATCCTTTTTTTTAAGGGATTGAACTCAGGCTCTTGCACTTGTGAAGCAGGCAGTGGAACCACTGAGCTCAATCCCCAGACCCTCATCTGTGGGTTTTTATACTTAACTAAGTATCTGCAGCCAGTCCTCCTCAGATACCAAAGGATTATGGATCAACTTTTCTAGACTCTTGGGAGAACTCCCTTTGAGATCGTTTCACAGCCCTCGCTTACAGTGGATGTCTTCAATTCCTATGATTTTTGAAAATTTCAGTAAATCATTCTGGTTCTCAGCAAGCCCTGTTGCTGTATTAGGATCCAGTTTTCTCGGGTGTGCTAGTTTGGATCTTTTTAGAAGTAGATGCAAAGACGGAATTAAATATGCGAGAGATTTATTGGGGAAGCCACTTGTGAGAACAAAATTGGTATGGTGCTGGAGGAGACTGGGAGAGCTAGTAAGACATGATGCACACTGAACCACTTCGGAGGAGAGAGGGAAGGGAGGAAGGCTGGGTAGAAAAAAGTTAGAATACTGTATAGTTCCAAGAAAGTTTTGGCAAAACCGATGGGGTGATTTCAAACCAAAACCACCTATGAGAAGAGTCTCATGTCTCCTAAGAATGGACCTGTCATAGTAACTCTGCTCTGCTGTGCTCAGTGAGGGGTTGAGAACTAATGTGGTGATGAAGTCAGAGACAGCACCTGGGCAGTTGATCAGCTGTCCTGGAGCTGGAGATCTGAAAGGCACATTCTCGTGGTGAACACATGGCCACATAGAGAGTATGAATTCTCTCTCCAAACCACAGTGTAGGGACCCCAAAGGGATTTTAAAAAAGGAATATCAAAAGAATGGAAAAAATGTGAAAGATAATACAAAACTTTGAAAGTTGGATATATATTTTCAATCTTTCATATTTATTCAGAAATCCTTTGAGATATTTTTCTTTCTTCTTCTCTAATAGATGTAGTCAAGAATACAACATTGCCCTGAAGTACTGCTTTGGTTTCACTGTTATACTAACTGTGGTAAATATGTAATCCTTTCATTTTGAGACAAGTATAGCCTGTTATTGATAGTGGTATGTAATAGCCTACATAATACATAGCTTTTATAAATGATTATGGTGTTATATAAACATGATCTACATGACAGGGGCTATAGTAAATCTGCACAGGATGGCCGACCAGAACCAATGGGCCATTTCAGATTAGCTCAACAGATATTTACTGGACTGTACCAAGTGTCTGGGAATATAGAATGAGCTAGAGAGATGCATCTTGACTATAATAAGGTAGTGCTGTAACACAGGATACTGTGGCAGAATAAATAATGAGCGCCTAATTCAGCCTCCAGGGTTCATGGGAGGAGATGGTGGAGTCTTATCGGACAAATAAGAATAGGCCAGGAGATATGGGGAAGCATATTTCAAATAGAGGGGACAGCAAGTGAATAGGCATGATATGAAATATCAGAGTGTGTTCTGGGAGCTTTGAGAAATTCAGTGTGATTGGGATAGAGCAGTGAGAGATGTGGCAGGCATATCTACAAATGCATACATATTAAGGAGTTAGGACTTGCTCTTGCCTATCCATTTCTGCTACTTTGGGAAGTTCCCCGAAGTTACCATTATCCCTGTCTCCAGTACCCCGCATCCTTCTGGAGATCTTGCAGGTGTCTGGGGTGAAGGCTTGGGTGGCTGTGGGCATTCTACCTTGTCATCCTGTTAGATGAAGTCTGTGCCTCCTCTCCTTGCCTCCTCTCACTGGTCCCCTTTGCTGGAGTCATCTCATTTTGTGGCCCCCACACTTGAGCCTGTAAATCATCTCTACATTGCAGAAAGCAGGAGTCTAGGGACCCCAGGCATACCCTGGACTCTGCTGTCTGGCTTTGAGGGCAGAATGCCTGCTCAGATTTTCCCAAGTGGCTCAGGAATCACCTGTTTATAAAAAGGGTGTTGGTAAGGGAAGTATGACGTGGTGATGCAGATCTGGTCTATCCCTGGTTGAAGCACTTACCTGCTGAGTGGCCTTGGGCAGGTTTTTTTCTTTAACAAGCCGCCATTGGATGATGCCCTCTTAGTGCGCAGCCGTATGCTGGGCTCTGGAGGAATGAGATGTTGTAGGGCAGAAATACAAATAGAAGGGAAGGTTGGGAGGTTGCTTGAGCTCAAATTTAAACTCTCATGATCCTCAAGAAGGTGACCATGATCATGACTCTGCTGGAGCTTAAACAGGTCACATAACTTGGCTGGTGTCTTGTAACTCTATTGCGCTGTCTTACCAAGTGTGCCCAGTAATTGACAGCAACGGAAACAACAGCCATCAGATCCATTCTCCATGGCCATTTCCCTCTTCTTCCTGCTTGTGGAATGACCAGAAGTATCAGTCCTTCTGCAAGGATGGAGACTGTCCCCAGACACGTAGACAGACCTGCTTGGAGTGGGCAGGGAGGTTGGTCTGGTGGTCTCACATAAATCCAGCACTTTTTGGGCCTTCAACCACAGTAGCTTCTTCATCCATGTGGTACCCAGAGCTAAGGTCTACGAGAGGACCACTGGTACTCCTGTCCTTGGTATATCCGACCAGTGGGGCTGGGCATGTGTGCTAGGCTGTCAGGAAGAGTTATCTTCAGACAGGACCTGGGCCTGCCTGCTTTCTCCTCTGCTGTCCCTTCCTAATTCATTTGCCGCCTTTAATGTACTGTTGTGGAGCTTCCTCTCCCATTAGGGCCTGTAATGTGCACCGATTCCCTTCAGCTTGACTGCCCTTAATAGGCAGCGTAAATAGAATTTAGTGTGGCGTGCACTAACATCTCTATCCATTGTCCAGAGATTAAATACTTGCCACCGATGGTTCATGCATCATCAGCCTCGAGCCCAGCTTCATAGCTCCCAACCAAAGGAGGATATTAAATTAATTTGCAGGTTGCTTTAGCAAAACCTAACAACAACAACAAAAAAACCCTCCATGGGAGAAGGGGGGTGGCTGATGCATCTGCTCACCATCAATCATGGGTGGGTGGGAGTTGTTAGAAGCCATGGAGAGGCTCCTGTCCATCTTGGGCTGGGTCCTAGGCAGGGCCACACTGCTCAGCCATTCACTTCTATCCCAGTACCCACAACTTGGTTCATGTTCAGCTCTTCTATTAGCTTTGGGTTCAGCTTTCTGGTCTGAGGTGTAAAGTGAGGGATGGAGAATTGTGGGAAGGGACTGTTGGGACTGAGCCCAAATTTTAGGGACTAGTTCCCTTTTTAGGAGTATAGCCAGAGGACAACCAGTGACTTTGGTCCTAGTGAGAGAGATTGTTGAAACCTTCCTTTGGACAATTTGGGTTCCTTTGGTGTCCTTTCTGGTTGGATGGCTGTCTGGGTGGGTGTGGAAGTCTGGGTCCTAGAAGGCAGACAATGAGATGGCAGAGTGAGAAGCAGCACAGGCCTTGCCTCTGGAATCTTGCTGGGGCATTTTCTAGCCTTTCTGCTTTTGATGACGATTTGTGTTGTTGGCCACAATCTTATAGGGAAGACAGATCTTCAAACAGACAGTGATGATTCAGATACAAATAAGGGGCTTTGGAGTTCTAGGCAATAGCTTGGTCTGACTCAGGGGACCACATGGGTTGGATCTTTAGGGGTAAGCAGGAGTTACCTGGAAAATTAGCAAGGAAGGGAGTATTCCAAGAAAATGTCTTGGAGGTGTTGCATGCATGATATTGTCAGACAACAAAGGAATTCAGAGTGGCTGGAGGGCACAGTGAGTGTGGGCAAAGATGGAAGATGAGGCTTGGTGGTGAGATTTATATGAGGGCAACTGGGAGCCATAGGACTGGGAGAGGCGAGTCCCACTCCTAGCCTGAAAATCTCTGAAAATGGGAACAAAAGGTCTTATTTCTCCTCTTAGCTCTGGCATGCCATGGGAACCAGAAAACAGTCCTTGTGCTGAGCTCAGCCCTGAGAAGAAATGCTATGTCCGGATTCCTATCCTGTGGACTCTGACTACCTGAAAGCAAAGCTGAGGATGAAAGGAGGCAGGTGAAGGAGTTTAGCTCACTTCACAGGGTCAGAATGGTAGTTACCTCCAGCTGGTGAATGGTCCAAAGGGAGCAGTTATTCTCCCAACAGGATTATAGAAAGAATGGTGGACATGGGACAAGCATGCTGCCACCCTGTAAGTCCTTGCCTTGGCAGATATTGCAAATCAAGTCAAGCCATTTCCCCCAGTGAGGAAGAAAAACCATACGACTTTCTACACATACTGCACAAATACCCAAGATCGCAGGGCTTAGCCTGCATGGCTAACATTCCTGATAGAACTGATAGAACCAGCTAGTTACTTGTTTTGCTTCAAGCCAGGGTGTCATTTCTCCTGGAGTTTGAGCAGACATAGTGGTGAGGTGAGCATTTCCTGTTTTCAGATCTTAGAAGATGATTCCAGTCCTGCTGTCCTGTCCTTTTTTACATTGTGACAATGTGCAGTCCCTGTGGTAGAAATTGTGGAGGCAAAAGGGATGAGGAGAGGAGGAGAGACTTCGGCAGAGGTTCAAGGCTCCACCATGGGCTGCTGGCTCCTCCCTGACTGACATACACCTCCACCAGTGACCTCCACTCCTGGTGGTTTATTAATAGCTTTTAACACGATCATTTGGACTAATTGAAAATGAGAGCGATGCTAATTATGGCCCTTACATTTTATTCCTTTTTTATTTAAAAAAGATGCTAAAAGCATTTATTGAGTAGTTTCTGGGGAAAAGAAATAAAAAGGTCTACCCCCTGGCTGCTGTGATGGCTTGGTCTTCTGCCAGTACCTCACACAGGGGTTCTCACGGTTCATTAATGTGATTTAAGGTGTCTAGGTGACCTTGTTATAGAGCCATCAGTGGGAGGTGTGCAGAGACACCCTTTCCTCATCGGTGGCTCCTCCTGGTCCTGAAGGTAGAGGATGGGAGACATTGTAGGAGCCTTTTTGCTGACGCACCTCATTGTGGCCCCTCTGCTTGTGAGCATGGTTGTCATGCGGGTCCTGCTATGGGAATGAATGTCTTTATAGTTAGGATTAAAAGTCATGAGTTTGATTAACTTCATATAGGGTTAGTGCCCATCTCCCAGTCAAAGATAGAAGGGGTGCTGGTTATTCTCCATTTTTCTTCCCCCTCTTCTCAGTTTTTAATCTTCCTTCTCTGGACTTCAAAATGCTGACCCCTGGAGTTGCCCTCAGGTTTCTCATTGGGTTTCAGCAATGGCAGACCTTGGCTGGAGAACAGGTGGAAGGAGAGAGGTCAGGATCTTTCTTCCCCACTTCCTTCCAGCTTTGGACCTGCACCAGTCAGTTCTAGTGGTTGTTGCCTTGTAGGGCCCTGTACCCTGCTGGGCAATCCCTCTGCATAGCCTTAGCACTTCTTTAAGCCCTAAGCATGGCCACCAATTCATACTAGTGTTTTCTTAACACTGTTGGTACCTCTCCAAGCAGTCTCCTTGTTAAAGAGACTTCCTTTGTCCCAAGGACTTTGATTCCAGTTTTTGTACAGTTCCTTCACCACTCTGATGTCACTGTCCAGAGAAGGAAGAGTGCTCATCAGATGCTTACCTTAAAGCTTATTTGTCTTTCACATATTGGCCCTACTCTTTGCCATAGGCTGAGCCATGGATCTAGTTTCTTCTGTCCTTCTGGTGTATAGTTTTGGGGCTGACCTTTGGCTTAGTCTGCCTCTGAGTAAAAGGAAATGGCTCTGCTCAACGAAGTCCCCAACTCCTTTCCAGTTCTCTGGCTCTATCCCTAACCTGGGATCTCTTGCCTCTGGCCCCAGCCAGGAATGGCTTTGGTTTCCCATCAGGCACTTCCAGAACCATCTTACGAAAGCTGAACCTCTTAAAACTCTCCTAGAGGGCTGGATTCAGTCTGTTCTCCATGGAGCACACCAGAACAAAGGCTAGTGGCCAGAAGCTGCTTTCAAAGTCATGTCTTCTCCCAAAGGATTGGGGCTTGCCCCACACCAGGCTTCTGCAAAGCCTTGAAGCAGCACTGTCAATGTACATACAAGGCTTTCTGAGTGGATCTCCTTGAGGCTAGCGTGGGGCTGTGGATGTACTGGTGGTAAATAAGCAAGTAGACCCAGCTCAGGATGTACGTGAAAGTGTGTGCACTTGTATACAGGCATGTGTGCTTTTGATGAGAGCCCTTATGAGGCGGGGAGGACTCACCAAAGGAAAGCTCTCTAGACTCACCCAGGTCTTCCATAAGAAGCTAGTGCTGAGAATTCACCATCTCAGATCACCCTTGTTCCAAAGTCAAGCTCCAGACCCCTAAGATAAGCACCCATCCTGTGCTGTGCCAGACTGGATGAAAATGTTTGCTTGGAATTGGATATTGACTACGTCTAAGTTGGTCTTCTTGGGTCCTCAGTATCTTCATTTGTAATATAGGACCAGTGTCCTTTAAGAGTCATGGAATTCTGTTTCTCTAGGGAGAAAACCTGGGTTTATTGACCTTAGTAATATTGGCATTTTAGGTGGGATAGTTCTTTGTTGTGGGGACTATTCTGCCATTGTAAGATGTTTAGCAGCTTTGAGGGCCTCTATCCACTAGATACCAGAAACACCACCCCTCTCCAGTTTGATGGGAAAAAAAATGTCTCTAGACTAGACCTTGTCAGATGTTGCCCTGGGGGTAAAGTTGCTCTGGTGAGCATCACTGGTTTGAAGTGACGCTGGAGGCTTACATGTACCCAGCAGGCATTTGCACAGACTCTCAGTGCACCACCTTGGACCTGATCATAGGACTTAGAATCAGTCCTTAAGCCAAAGTCTGGGTCCCAGCCCATGCCCTCCTAGCTTCATGAGGCCATGGAGTCCTGTCCTCCGGGCCTTTCCTGCTCCCAGGGTCAAGATCTCACATACAGTGGTACCTCTATTCACAAACTTAATTTGTTTTGCAATTTTGAGGGACGTTTGTGTTTGTGTGAGGAAATGGCCATAATTGTGTTTGTGAGTTTGTGAATGGAAGCAAAATGTTATTGAATGCTCTTGTTTGAGAACTGAATTGTTTGTGAACAAAAGTGTTCATGAACTGAGGTATTTCTGTATTCAATGATCAAATGAGGGGTGAGCTCAGGACAGGCCAGTGGGGTGAGAGAAGGACCCAGGAGGAGCTGGTGTGTAGAGGGTTTCAGGGAGTGTGTGCGTCAGGTGGGAGGGGGGCACAGAGCACCACTTCTTGGTGCAGCACTGGGTAAGTTACTAAAATCCATGTGCTTTTTTTTTTTAACCTTCACAATAGGATGAAAATGGTAGCCTATCTTATAAAATTCTCAAATCAGCTATAACCCCAGTGGGAAATAAACAGCACACCCAAAAGTGTTGCTGTGAAAAGGACATACTAAGGAAACTGTACACATGGTAAGGGCAGGATTAAAGAAACAGAAAGGGGCTGTGAAGCACATCTAGGATCAGGGTCATAGCGGGAACCAATGACCTCTCTCCCCTGTCAGGTGGAAGATCTAGGGAGGGAAAAGTGTTTCTGGAGGCTTGTGGGAGATGGTATCTTGGAGCACCACATACCAAGTCTGAAGCATGGAAGGTGCCATCTTGGCTGGAACCGTGTCAGGCCCTCTTGTCTCTTGCAGGTGCTTCCTCAGAGCAAAACACACAGCTAGGGGCAGGAGAGTTGAGGTGCCATAGCAGGTAGAGGTCAGCTTCCTGGACATGGCACAGGTCGAGAAGATCAGAGAATAGATCTGGTCAGTGGAGCAGGGTGAGACAGGTGAGAGCAACTGGAAGTTAAGAGAAGGAATGAGTGGATGTTTCCCAAGTGCCTGCAGTGGTGTTTGTGCCTAGTGTTTGATGAATGAAAGCTGTGATGGCCTGTGGGAACACGGGACTCCTTAGATGGACCCTGGCAGCCTGTCCCCTCTGGGAAGGCTGCAAGGTCTTCCTTTTGAGCTGCAATGACCAGCCTGGGTTGGGTGTGGTGTGCCCCAATTTGAGGGACTTGCACAGGCTGTGCCCATCTCATGGCCACATCCCATGGAATCTCACCTGAGCCTCCTCACCTTGGCCAGATGCAGTCATCGACTTCACCTCTGGTGTTCTTTAGCCCTGCTCCATCTCCCCTGTGTTCCCTGGTTCCATATCTTATGCTCTTTGACTGTGATCCTGACAGTGGACCAGAAGTGGAGGCCTAGAAATCCCTGTCTGGGGAAGGCTGGTCCTGCCCTCAGCATCCCCTTAGCACTGACTTGTCCATGGTGAACTGAAGGAACTTTGCTTTTGTGAGCCCCTTCTGTGCAGACCCATAGATTCATGGGTTGGGAGTCTCAAGGGGTTCCCATAGGACCTGTGCTCCTGGATGCCTTAGGACATCCACCAAGGGACCAGGGTTAGAGGTATTCACCGTGGTTGAGAGAGAGTCAGAGGGGATGAGGAGGTGACATTTCGTGAGTGTTCGTGCTTCTTGCACATGGCTCTGCCTGCTGGGATGCCTGTAGGTCACATAGGTGGGCCCCACCCGAGAGGCCTGAGGTGCTGTGAGCTGGGCCAGAGGCCCTCCCACTCTGTTCTGACCAAGACCTTGGGGTTCTGAGTGGGCCTGGCTGAGCCCCTGGGCCTGGCACAAGAGGAAGAGGTTAATAGTTCTCTCGCTATCTCACCATGACTGGTGGTCTATGTCTACTGGGCCCAGAGCAGCCCTGAATGCTGCCAGCTTCAGTGTGTGCTGACAGTCTACCCAGGGCAGCCAGCTAACACAGGGTTCTTGGATAGATTTGGCTCTCAGATGGACCATGAATTGTTGTCTAACTCGAGTGTGTCCTAAATGTTCCACAGGACATGCTTTTAGTACACAGCAATTCCTTTTTTTTTTTTTTATCTGAAATCCACATTTAACTCAGTGTTCTGTATGTATCTGTATCTATACATGTACACATCTTTTTTGGTGCTAAATATGGCCAGCCCACTGACACCCCACCCCCCGGCTCCCAGAAATAGAGGTTTCACTGTGAACGCTTGTTTTTCCATGTTCCCTCACAAGAGGTGTCCAGGATCCAAGCTTGGAGAGATCTGAAATGGGCTGGGTTTCAGATTCACCAAGCCTGCATGGGCTAAGGCCTGGCTCCTCCTTCCCTGTTTCAGAGCTGGGGTTGGGGGGCGGAGCAGTGGTGTATGGAGGATAATGGGATCGGGCAGTGACTTCTACTGTGCCCCTGACCTCCCACACTGACGCGAGAGTTGGGGATCAGGGTTTGAATTGAGCATGCACTACACCTGGTTTACTTTATTTCATCCTCCCACACCTTCCTGGGTTTGTGCTGATGGTATCTCATTGCACCTGAGGAAACGAAGGCACAGGGAGTTTAAGGGCAGCTCACAGGTGACAGAGCTGGGTTGGAGCTCGGGTCGATTCTAGGGCTGAGCTGTCTGCTGCTGTTCTCTGCTCTTCCCCTTCCAGGTCCTGGCCTTCCGGTCGCCTTGGGCCATTGGGCCTGGGTTGCTTCATGGAGGGGGCTTCAACTCTCGAGCAAGGCTGTCTTGGGAATGTTTTCCCCACGACCCCCCCCACCCCCACCCGGTGCAGCTGTGTGATGAGCCCACATCTGTTACCACCACATGTTGCTCAGTGCTACACAGATGTAAAGTCTCAATTTTTCTAATTAGCAGCAACACGAAGTCTATCTTAATTTTCTCCTCCCCTCCCTCTAATAAACGTGATATTAACAAGGTTACACGTCTGCGTTTTTGCTGGGTGTAATTGAATCAGGTCGCAGACTTGATTAGTGGGTGTGGGGCACTGAGGTCTGGTCAGGCTGAGGGGCTGGGGGAAGGAAGACTCGGGTCCCAGACCTTGACAGGCCTTGGAATACAGAGGAGGGCAAAGCGGGGGAGAGTGAGAGAGCACGATAGGGAGAGAGAGACTCAAAGACAGAAAGGAAATGATGGGAGGCAGAGACAGAAAATAATAAAGAAAGGGAAAACAGAGAGAAAGAAGAGGGGCAATGGGAAGACACAAAGACACATTGAGGTGAGAGAAAATAGATACACAGAGAGGAGCGCACACACACACACACACACACACACACACGCGCGCGCGCGCGCGCAGAGCACATGCGTAAGCATTAGACAAAGATGAGGAGAGAGGGACAGAGAGGCAGAGGGCAAGGACAGTGTGAAAGTAGTCAGCACCACATCTCTGGCTCAGACCTTTAGGCAGAGGTAGCTGAGATGCTCTCCTCATCCCAGGGCTCAGGGAGGGCCTAGACTGAGGAAGGCCAGGCGGCCACAGGGTCTCCCGGCCTGTACTGTACTGGTCCTGGTTCTGGGTGACCAAGTCTGGGCTTCAGTTTCTTCATTTGTAAAAAAAAAGTGATTAGTCCCATGCACTGAAAGTCAAGGATGATTCTCTGAAGCACAACCCCCCGCCTACCCTACTTGGATCAGAAAAGCCTGGAGGGGCAACTGGCAGAGGTTCTGCCACTTATGAAAGCCTCAGCATCAGAGTCCAGCTGAGCTGTCCCTGGAAGCACCCCGGACAGATACAGGAAGTGCGTATAAACCATTTCCGGAGGGGAGGGGACTCCCTGGCCCCTGTGGGCTCTGAGCGCTTTAAACTGTGAAATGCGTTTCAGCTGTGGTGGGCTCCCTGATGTAAGCCCAAGGGTCCAGGTCACCGTGTCTCTGCTTACTGTGGCACCCTGCTCTCATGTCCTCTCACATTCCTGTGCCCTGCGGACACCTGGGGCTTTCACACCTTCACACCTTTGCGCCTCCGCCCCTGCTGACTCCATCTGGTATGCCCTTCCCACCTCTGCATTTCCCTGGGATACAGCTTAACTCAAGTGTCATTGCCTACTGGGGGCCTTCCCTGACGACTGAGGGGTGACTTCTTGGTGTGATGGCATACTTCTTTTCTTTTATATTTCTAGATAAGTATTTAGGAGACTATCTCTGATCACTGTTTGTGCCTTGGGCCTGGTTGGCACCTGGTGGGGTCTCAGTGTGTATTTGCACATATGATAGTGTGAGCAGGGGTGTGCAGGTACCAGTGTCAGGATGTGCAGGAGGAGGGCCACAGTGGCTGCTGCAGTATGGCAGTGCCGCCTTCCTGCTGTGACAGTTTCTCCCACTGAAGACTCCATCCCTAGGGCCTTGGGAGGCACTGAGAAGCTTCTGTCAAGGGGCAGTGGCTTTTCCCCCCTCACTTAAATGAGATATGAATAATTGATTTAGCTCCTGAATAATTAATCAGATATTCAATAAGGAAAGTAATTGTTTGGCACATTCCCCCACGGATGGCCTGGCTCAGCCACTGCCCCACTAGGGCTGGATGGCCGGTGGGGGTTATGGGCTCATAGGAGCCGAGTGCCAGCTGGGAGAGGTCACCTTGCCTGACACTTCTGGCACTCTTCTCTTGCTCACCGCTCCCCAGGAGGCCACTTGCCCACCAAGACGATGGGATTATGGTCCTTTCGCCCTCTCAGCTCTGAGATAGGACCCCTTCATCCAGGGGATGTGGCACCCCCTGGACACTGCCATCTCCCAGGGGAGGTCAGGCCCAGGTGTCAAGAGAGGAGCCTGGGCCGGCCTCTCTTCCCCATTGTCAATTCTCCTCACTTTCCCCACTGGGGGAGCCATGAAGGCTGTTGCTCCCTCTTTGTCCTATAGGGTCTGGCTCCAAAGAGTAACTGTGAAGGGGCACCAGTGATTAACTGAGTACTGCTGTGTGAGAGAAGCCCTGGATAAGTGTCCTCAGGAACTCCTTGGGCTTGTCCCCTCTTCCAGAGGCGTGTACTTTGCCCAGTCTGAGGCTGGGATGCTCCAGTTCTCACTGAGGAATTTTGAAGGGCCCTCCTGGTAGAGTCCACTTTGTGATTTTTCTTTAAGAGTTGCAGGTATATTTTTATGTAAGCCAAACACACACACACCATGCCACACAAAACTATCCAAACTTGCACACTGGATGCACGCAAACATATAGGCACACAGACATACATATTAACATGTATGTTACACAAACACATGAATTCAGACATGTATAATGTACTCACCACACAAATACATGTCAGATGCATGTGCCACACACACTAGATACACGTAATGTGCATATGCATGCGTATGGGTTGTGTATGTGTACACTGACACATGCAAGCACATGTGCAAGTGCACAGCATATGTACCTGTGTCTGTGTGTGGGGACAGGTGTGTAGGCATGTGCACATGTGTTCAGGTGTGTCTAAGTTACTTTCCTAATTGCCAAGATAAAATACCAGACACCCAAACTTAAGAAGAAAGGTTTATTTTGGCTCACAGTTTGCAGAAGTTTCATTTCATAGTTGGCTTGCACCAAGGCAGTGTGGTGCAGCAGAGGAAAAACGTTCATGGCAGGGCGAAGGCAGTGGAGCAGTGAAGTATTGAGGCAGTTCAGCAGCAGCCTACCTCTCCTTTTTATCCCTTCCAGGCCACACACCCTTTTGGTGGTGCCACCCGCACCCAGGTTGGGCCTTCCCATTATCCACACCCAGAACTGTGCCAAACCAATCAGTGCACTAAATTCGTAATTACCTACCCTTAATCCCAGCATCACACACTTAACCTCGGCATCACACACTCTAGATCCAGCCACCTCTGAAAAGCCCCACCTATTCCGCCTGAGGCTTTAGGGTGACATCTAGATACAAGCCATAACACTGCTCACCTCAACCTACTTTTCTTTCAGGCTTTGTGGGGACATGTAAATACAAGCCATAACAAGGTGTGTGCATATATGGTCCATCTGTGTAGATGTGTGTGCACCCGTGTATAAGTGTTTTAGTCCCTTCCTGTTTCTATAACAGGATAAGTGAGAGTAGGTAGTCTATAAGCAACAAAAATTTCTTTCTCACAGTTCTGGAGATTATATGCAAATTTAAATCAGATAATGACCAAATCTGAGAGCAAGGTGCCAGCAGAGGCAGATTCATTGTCTAGCAAAGGCCTGTTCCCCAGAAGTGGCTTTCTAACCTGGCTCAGGAGATTGGAGGGTGGAGAAGCTCTCTGAAGTTTCCTTCACTAGTCTCTGTGAGGGTGGAGCTCTCATGCCTTAACCACTCACTGTCCCAAAGCCCCACCTCTTACTACCATTGACTTGGGGTGCAAGTGCCTGAACACAAATTTGGATGTTACCTGAACACTGGAGCCATGGCAGTGGATGTGCATGTGCTACTCAAGGCACACCAGACCCCAGGGCCAGAGTAACCAGCAGCCAGATTTGCATCTACCAGGCCTTGCCTGCCTGCTTCACTCTGTCTTTTTGTGTTCCCATTAGGGAAGGGTGCTAAAGGTCACTGCTGTCCTCCTGTGAGTACCTGCTTTGTGACTGTAGCCAGCCTTGCTGGGCACACAGCCACATTGCCCCTGTTGGAGCCCGTGGACGGAAGGCTGGTGCTGAGTGTGGAAGGGGTCAGCAGGGGGAAATGCACAGTGTCTCCTGGTCCCTGGCTAGTCTCGCATGTTCTATACAGTGGTGCCTCAGTTCATGAACTCAATTCTCTCCACAATTCTGGTTGCTTGAGGTCAAGCTCTGTACACAGAATTTGGGGGTTTATCCTAGCAGTTGGCCATCAAAAATGTCCCAGGGTAAAACAAAGAGCAACCTTTATCTGGGTAATGTTACCATTGTGGGAGACTGAGGGCTTTAAGTCTGAGACCAACTTGAACCTTGTCTCAAAAGAAAGGGGGAGGCCTTGGGGTTATAGCTCAGTGTAAAGGCCTTGGGCTTAATCTCCAGCACTGAAACAAAACACAACACAACACAACCTTTATGGACTCCCATTTAAGTAGGTGAGATGTCCCAGCCTTAGAGAAATGTGACCTCAAATCTGCAACGCTGTGCCTATTCTGGAAAAAAAGATTCTCCTCCACATTGCTTTGTCTGGAAAGTCTTTGGGAAATACTCAGTTGTCATTCTGGAGTCAACTGGCCCTTGGAAGTGATGGCAGCCGGTCTACTCAAGCCAGTTCTCTGAGGCATGCAGTCTTTGCAGCATTGGAATGGGGCAGGTAGTGGGGTAGGCCTGGCAGATGCTGAGGTCAGGTCTTATAAGACACTGTTGACATCTTACCCCAGATGCTTTTGGCCCATCAGTCCACTCACAGTGTCTCCCAGTATGCATGGGGATAAAGCCCTAGCTGACCTTCCACCTGTCCTTCAGTTGTGTGACTCTGAGGAATGTTTGTCAAGAGTCTCAGTGGGACTGCAAGCCCAGTTGCCCACTGCAGTAACTTGCTCGGGGACATGCCATTCATTGGCTGGTTTTCTACCTCTTGTTTGCTTTCTGGGTTCTCAGATAAAAGACCTCCTTCCTAGTCCTTTTCTTAAGAATCTATTTCGGGGAAACTGAGCTGTGACCTGCCTCACCTACTTCCAGCAAGGTAACAAGAGAAGGGATTTTTAACCTGCCTCTTCTGTGGTTCCACTTTCTGTGTTTATTGTGAGAGTCCAGGTGGTAAATGTTTTTCCTGGATTCCAGGAACAACCTCAATGCCGAGAAGAGCAGTGTATTTCTGCATCCAACCTTCCCATCTGCGTTTCTAGTACAAAATCCCTTTGTTAGACCTGAATCTGGGGTTATATTTGAAAAAAATATGACCAGTGTAGCTAAGATAAAAGCAACATTCCCCCGAGGTTCCGACAGGCTTTTTCTCATCTAAGTGTTGGCAGAAATAGTTCTCAATGGTCCAAGTTCCTTGGAGGCTCTGAAAATGTTCTCAGCTGTTTAGACAACCCTCGCCTGGATGATTGGTGGTCTCCTCTGACTTCAGTTGGAGTCTTTTGAAAAGTCCCCCAGTATTCACTTCTGCAGGTGGCTGCTTCCCTCTGGTGTCCACCCGGCCCTGTCTCTTTGTCCGTACTTCTCAATCTTGTTGTGAAGTTCTCATGCTTCACAACTCGAGTGAGTGCCGTTCGCAAAGATCATGATGCCGACGACATTCTCTAGGATTTTTTTTCTCATTGAGTTTATTGGTACATTTTAGGTACACAGTACAGTTACATTCATCATTGCGATCTTGTACCTTTACATGACTGATCTTGGTTCTCATTTTTTCCCCTTCCCCTGCCCTCCTTTCACCCCCTCCTCCCTTCCCTATTTACAAAAACTTTATCAATTTTCTCATATTTTTTTCTTTTCCTTTATTTCCTTTCCCCTACCCTTCCCACTTCCCCTACACCTTTAGCCCTTTTCTTCCTATTACACATTGTCAATTATTGTACAACTTAATCAACTGCACACAGCAGCCCTTTTGTTGAAAAATAGGCTCCCTTCCTGGGCTGTCTGGCTACTGTCCCTGATTTTTCCTGGATTCTTTCTCGGCTGTGGCACCTAGCATAAAGGTAGGATAGCAACTCATATTCTGATAACGGACTTTCCACAAGCACTTGCTATTAGTAAACATAGGAGGTGGGAAGCTGAGAGAAAGCAGGTACTGGAGCGTGATCAGGAGTGACACTGAGAAGGCAGCCCAGATTCTGAGCTCAGGGAATGCTTGCTTCGGGGCTCACCTTACCTCTCAGAGCCTTCTCACCTTCTGCTGTACCATCACGAGCTCCTGCTGCCTTTTTGGGATCTGGGCTCCTTCCTGGTACGCTGACTGTCTCTGGATGCCAGAGGCTCCGGGTACAAACCTGCTGCCTGGCCTTCCTCAGATTTGCTGAGGGCCAGAGCAGGAGACCCTTAGAAAGATTTAGGTGAAACCTGGCTGCTAGAACCTTCTGGAAGTAAAAGATGCAAGGAAAGGAGGGTGGCAGCATTTACATCAGGGGGAGGAAATGCCACCCAGGACCTAAGCTCTGGGTTATTTATGCACGTTCAGAAATGGCTTCATGCATCCAGGCACAATCCAATGATTTGTCAATGAAGGCCTCCTCACGCCCTCTGCCCCCGCCCCTGCCTCTGATAACATTTACAGTAAATCCATTGCACTGACCATTAAATCCGAGGCCGCCTCGAGCGATTGCTTCAATGGGGTGCTGACAGGCCGAGAGTTAATAATGATGCGGACGCTAACCTGTTTATTGATTTGCTTTTTGTACCCTTCATCCTGGCTCACTCTTTCTCCCTCTCGGAGGAGAAATCTTGGGATTAGTAATCAGGTGACAGCCTCTCCCCCCACTCCTGTTCCCAGCCATGTCATCCTGCTTAAACTCTCTGAGATAAATTGCCTCTACCTCCCCGGCCCCTGCCAGCCATTCACTCTCAGTTACTCAGCGCAAGATGCTGCATCTGTTACTGGAGCCAGCAGACAGAGAAAAAACATTAACACAGACATGGAAAGCTTTTAACTTTGACAAGAGGTGCACAGGAAAGTTTTATATTTAGCCCCTCCAGCAAAGGCCACGGTCAACCCATTAGGGGGGCTTGTCAGACTCGGGGTGAGGGGGGAGAGGGTTAGGACCAGGGGACTGGAGGTGGGGACATTGTTGCCTGTAGTCTGAGGAGCCTGGATGTGGAACCACAGTGCCCACTGCCTCTTCTTTTCTTTAATTTGGGGAGGGGATAGTGGGACTATAAGAAGGTAAGTCATTAGGGGCTGAGGAAAGTTTCCAGATGTGGGCCTGTTTCAGAGCTACACTAGAGAGTTTTAATTTCTGTTTTAAGATTCTAAGACATGGGGCCAGGGACTTAGCTCAGTGACTCCATGCCTGCCTCACAAGCACAAGGTCCTGAGTTCGATCCCTGGGACAAGAAGAAGAAGAAAGAAAGAAAGGAAGAAAGAAAGAAAGAAGGAAAGAAAGAAAGAAAGGAAGGAAGGAAGAAGAAGAAGAGGAGGAGGAGGAAGAACAGGAAGAAGAGGATGAGGAAGAGAAGGAGGGAAGAAGAGGAGGAGGAAGAAGAAGAGGAAGAAGAAGAGAAGAAGAAGAAGAGAAGAAGAAGAAGAGGAAGAAGAAGAAGAGGAAGAAGATTCTAGGATGTGTAGCAAAAGCTGACCTGTTTTGTGGCCACAGCATTGTCAATGAAGTAAATCTTTTTATGGAAATCTCAAAAATAAAGAGGCTTCACAGGTTGCAAAACTTAAAATTTTAAAAAAAGAATGATTCATTTTCTCCCCTAGAGCCAATCATTTCAGGTTGAGTACGATCCCTCACTTCTCCTCCTTCTCCTCTTCCTCCTGTCTCTGTGTTTCTCTCTCTCTTACCCCTCCCTCAGCTCTCTCAAAATGAGCCCTGTTTCTTGGCCCTTCTCTCCCTCTCGGAAGTCTATTATTTTCCTTCCTCAAGAAGAAGCTCCAGAAATAAAAAACCACCTACTTCTCAGGATTCCACCTCCTCTTCCCCCATACCTTCCCTGGGCTATTCAAGGAGCAGGGACGCAGTTGGCAGCAGGTAGTGGTGGGGAGACATTGATACATATATGTGCATTCATTACTCTCCAATTCCAGGATGGGAATGGTGAGGATGGCTTGTGAAAGACACAGAACTTGGACTTGCCTTAGAGAGACCAAGGGTCCTTTTGGTTAGCATTTGTTAGTGGAGTGGGAAGAGGTGAGGTGAAGGCTCCAAGTTTGATTTCACAGCAGAGGCCAAGGTAGGGACAGTAGCTTGGTGTGTTAAGGAGGGAAAGGTAGTGAGTAAGTTTGGATAGAAGAACTTGGTAGAGACCCGGGTGTGCAGAAGTCTTTGAATGCTGCCTTAGGTGAGGTTTTTCCCAAAGCAGCCCCTTATAGAAGGATTCTAGTGAGCATTGTTTATTTAGGAAATGATTCCAGAAAGCACTGGACAAGACTGGTGTGTAAGGACGGGAAGGGGAAGAAGTTAACGTAGGCTGTTAGTGAGCAAGGCTGCTGCTGTGGGAACTTGAGTGCATTCCTGCTGGAGACTGCTGGGAGACCACATGGAACTCATTTGCACCATCCCCACTGCCAGTGGGAGGGAGGGAGCTGCACCACTGAGCTGTCTTCTGTCTGCCCCCCTCCATCACTGAGGCTGTTCTGAGTGGGAGGGGCATCACCTCTTGGCAATTCTGGGCTGCCTTACCTTAGTCAGGATCTTCAGAAGCTCTCGAGGCCAGGGAAGATGCTTGGGAGAGTAGTAAAGAGCTTTGAGGTTTACAGAGATAATGAGGCACTGGCAGCACCTGTTTCAACTCCATACTTCTGCCACATGAACCCCTGCAAAGGTGTGGAGCAGGGTCTTTGCTCTGAATGGGTTCTTGGGATAAAAGCAGCAGAGAGAGAAATTATGTGTTGGTGTTTCTTTTTCTCTTCTGGTACTGAGTCATATTCATCTTTTTTTTTTTTAATCGTGGTGCATATTTTTATAGGGTCTAACTCTGGAATATAACAAGTACTGGGAAATATTGAACATGACCTCCTCATCCCTATTTTTGCACTTTTGTATTTTTTGAGTTTAATCACAAGTGGAGCGTAGAGAACAGGTGCTTGTTAGTTTTTATCTTATGATGTTAGCATAAGGCTGTAAGCAAATTAGGGGATCAGAGAAGGTTTGTCAAAGTCATACAGGAAGGAAAAACATCAAAATTTTTATTAGATGGATTTGAATGGACAGGTCTTGTATTAGTAAGGTTTTCAGTTGCTGGGACAAAACACCATACACGCACTACTTAAAGGGAGAAAGGTTTAATTTGGCTTATGGTTTTAGGCGTTGCAGTACATGGTTGGCCAGCACCACAGCAGAAACATCACGGTGGAAGGCCATGGTGGACTAAAGGTACTCACTTCATGGTGGTTGGCAAGCAGAGCACAGAAGAGCACCAGCAAGAGATGTATCCTCCAGAATCACACTCCCAGTGACCCACCTTCAACTGAGCCCTACCTCTTAGCAACATATCCAGCTATGAACATCCGTGCCTTAGTTCATTGAAGAATATAGTGTCCCGTGATACACTCACCTCTCCAGGAGGCTCTTAATCCAGTCAATTTGACAACTAAGATGAACTGACAGGTCTTGTGCATCCTTGCCTGGTACTCTCGGAAGGAAATGTCTAAGCCCCAGGTGAGCTAATGGCCCTTTTTCAGGTGTAAGGGAAGGAACAAGGATGGGACAGAGGGTGAATTATCGGCATGAAGGAGGCTGGGGCAATTGATCTGGAAACAATGAACTGTCCAGGGAGGCCCAACAGTAGGAGTGAGAAGCTTAGCCTCAAGATGAGTTAGAATCTGAAGGGCAGGAGATCAGCCATGGAGAGGTAGGGCTGGCATCATCTCCTTCCTCTCTCCTCCCTGATTTTCCTTCTATCTCTTGGTTAGTCTTGGAGGGCTGAGGAGGCCCTGGATAGGCTCTGGCTAGAGTCTCCAACTATAAATATTGACTCAGAAATTCTAGGTCTGGAGACTGGCTCTTTTTCTCCAAGGCAGCCATTCCTTCTCAACACTGCTGAACTATTCCAGGGGCTCCTGGAAAGGCTCCTTCCCCTTCTCAGAGCTCAGGTGAAGATGGAAGTTGGGCTTCTATCTCTAGAACACATAGGGTCCTGTCATAGCTTTCCTTCTGGGGTCCACACTTGGCTGATGTCTGGAAGGGACTTCATTCTCCAAGGACGTTTGGTCTCTGTCCTGGCTGGGAACAGCTTTCTCAGGGCAGGTAAGGATCCCGGCCCTGTGGTGTTGAGAAAAGGAGCTGTCTGGTGACCCTGGAGACTCCAGTATCATTTCACCAGTCCCAGACGAGGTGAGTCCTTGGCTGCCGGACAGGGCATAATGGCTCTTGCTTCTTGTATAGGGATAAAGGTGGATAGAAATGAAGCCAGCACAGATCTGTGTCTCCTGTAGCAGCCACAGTTGCTGAATCCGCTGTTTCTGAGAAAGTGAAATTTCAGTCCCTCCATTTCCTTTCTGGCTGGTTGTCAGGACACGTGGACAGTGTCAGCTGACCTCCCTGGATGCTGGGTGGAAAATGAATATTCTTGTGCCGGTCCCCTATATAGGCTGCTGTGGTCAGTCTGGTGATGTGGTTTCTACACATCCAGACCTTCTTGTGAGGGAAGCTGAAGAGAACTCCTATGTGTAGCCTTCCTTTTCACTCCTGCTGTGGGCTGAATGCTTGTGTTCCTCCAAATTCATATGTTGTATGTTGGAATCTTTACCCCCAAGATGATAGCTTTAGGAGGTGGGATCTGTGGGAGTGATTGGGTCCTGAGGGTGGAGCTCTTATGAATGTGATTAGAGTCCTAATCAAAGAGGCCCCAGACACCTGTCTGGCTCCTTCTACCATGTGAAGACACGGTAAGAAGGAAGTGGACCTTTATCAGACACTTAGTCTGCTGGTGTCTTGATCTTGGGCTTCCCAGTCTCCAGAACTCTAAGGCTACATTTCTTATAGGTTACCCAGTTGATGGCATCTTATCACAGCAGTCTGATTGGGCTAAGACAGTGATGTTGAGGGTGAGCATATGGAGAGGGCAGAGGAGGCCTGGTCTGTGCCCCGCCTCCAAGGAAATGATGGCACTGCTGCCTCTCTACCCTTTCACCCCTTGCAGTACAGACAAGAGCAGCTTTAGTTGGAAAAGCTCAGGATGCTAAGAAGATGGGCTGGAGAGATGCATTAAGGGCATGGGGGATAAAAGAAGAGTTTACATTCACGGAGGGTTGAGGAGGATTTTACAGGCTTTTGGGAAGTTTGGTGTGGGTAGAAAATCGAGTCTTTGCCAGAGTCTGCGGTGTATCCACCAAACTCCACATCCTTCACCTCAGAGGTACTGCAGTTAGGTGAGGCTATAGTCTGATTCTGGCTGATAGACTCTGCTGGCAGTGATGTCCAGTGCTTCCAGACCCCACTGCCTTCCACACAGTGACCCATTTTCTCCTTTATATGTTGCTTGAGTGGAGAGGACTCAGAGGATTTGGGAAAGGCCAGATACATGGACAGAAGGACTCTCAGTCCCAAGGAGGAGGATTGTGAAGCCGGGGAGATCCACATTGCTCTCTTGCCCTTCAATTCAGTTGTTCACTCATTCTCTTATCATTAGCAGATATCAAGTGACTTCTCTCTTTGAAGAACAGTGTGGCAAGGCCAAGGCCTTCTCTTGGATGTAACAGAAATTTGTGTTGTGAAAAAAATATAGGTTTCTGAGGGAGGGGCTGAGTCTTGGGACAATGAGAAGGGGCTGAGGCGGGCATAGTGGTGAGTTTGGATTTTTTTTTTTTTTTTTAATTTGGTTT
>NW_022900934.1:18743304-18760712 GCF_012274545.1 Fukomys damarensis
CCAGAGTTCTACCTAACTTACTTTCCAGCAAGTTTAATGTTTCTGTTTTAATATTTAGATCTTTAATCCATTTGGATTTTAATTTAGTGCATGGCGAAAGATAAGGGTCTAATTTTAATCTGTGACAGGTTGATATCCAGTTTTTCCAACACCATTTATTAAAGACTCTCTCTTTCCTCCACTGAGGATGGTGAGCTCCTTTGTCGAAGATGAGGTAGCTGAGTACATCTGCATTTGTTTTTTATTTTGAATGGTTTACCCTGAAGCTTTAGGCAGAAGAATGTGATGCTAGGAGCTGCATATTTTAAAGACCCGAAGGCTGCTATGTGGGGAAAAAAATGTCAGAGTGAGCAATAGGTGGGGACCACTTAGGAGGCCTCTTGCAACATCTGTGTTTGCTCTTGCAGCACTTTCCTCTTCTTTAGTCATCATCTGGGCTGACTTTTCACTCCCTTGTCTCAGGGGACACTGGGGACTGGGTTGGGGACAGAGAAGATGTCAGAAAACAGAACCATCTCAGTAAAATTTCCAAAATCAACTTAACAAACTCACTTTGTCTACAGTTTTCAAAACTTGTGCTGATTTGGAGGTCACTGACTTTCACGCTCTAGACTTCAGCAAGCTCTGGAGTTCTCCTGCATCTCTTAGGGATTAGAGGTACAAGATTCTTCTAGGAAGGTGGAGTAAAAAGGAAGGCAGATAGACACAGATTTTACTCCTGCTCTTCATGGTTTAGATCTAGAAGGTCCTCCAAAGTTCTCATGTTCAAAGGTGGAGCTTTTGGGTCATGGGGGTGCTGTATTTATCAGTGGATGAATCCACTGATGAGTTTGTGAGCTGTTAGAAGGTGGGGCCTAGTTGGAGGGATCGGTCACTGGAGGTGTGACTGGAAAGGGCTAATTCTTGTCCCTTGATCCTCCCTTCCCTCTCTACTTCCTGGCTGCCAAGAGGTAAGAAAATTTCCTCTGCTAGGTCCTTCCACTGTAATGTATCTGCCTTGGAATTGCTCAACTATGGACTGAAACTGTGAGCCAAAATAAACCTCTTCTCTAAATTGTGGGTGTTGGGTACTTTGTCGCAGCGACCAGAAAATGACTAATACATGCTCCACCTGCATCCAGATCTGCAGTGTGGGTTAAATTACTTGGCTTCCCTGGGGTTGTCTTTATAAACAGGGCCACAATAAGAATCAGAGGAAGTGAGGCATGGGAAGTTGCTGGATCATACAAAGGGGTTTCTCCTCTTCTTCCTCTCCTTCCATTCTCAGGGCATGAGATGTGGAACCTACTGTCAGCTCTTCACTTATTTTTGATCATGATATCTTTGGCCCAGGACATCCTGCTACCATCAAGGGTGACAAAGTCATCTAATAAATCTAGTTAGGAATCTCAAATCTCCCTCCTACTTCATGGCATCTCTTTTTGTTCTATAGAAGCTGCCTTTCCTGAGTCTTTATTTCTGCCTCGCATGCAATCACACAGAGGGCCATATATGAGTTCTCAGAGGTTGTCTGGGTGACTTTGAATGGGGTGGTGGTGTACACTAGGAATGTCCAGGAAGTGCCATAACACCAGTGAATACAGCACCTGGAATTTGGTAGTTTCTGCTCTAGGATCAAAGCTCTAGAGCATTTCTTTATTGACTCACACGAGGAAAGCAGAGAGAGTGACACCATAGAGCAAGATGCTAGGTTGAGAGGAGGCCACAGCAATGACCAGAATGACAAACCATTCCTAAACACAGACAGAAGTGCTTTGCATAGTGTCTTTGTTTTGGGCTGAATTGTGTCTATCTAAATTCATATGTCGGCATCCTAACCTCTGGTACCTCATAATGTGGCTGTATTCGGAAAGAGTCATTCCAGCGGTGGTGTGTGAAAATGAGACTGTGAGGGCAGGCCCTAGTCTCACATGACTTCTGTCCTTATAGGAAGAAGACACTTGGACCCAGAAACATGTACAGAGGGAAGGCAATGTGTAGGAAGTATGGAGACAACAGCTATCCACAAACCAAGTGAAGATGCCTTGGAAGGAATGTAACCTGTCAACACCTTGATCTTGGATTTCCAGCCACTAGACCTATAAGAAAATACGTTTCTGTCAGTTAAGCCACCTGAGCTACAGTACATTTTATAGTAGCCCTAGGAAAGTAGTATGACCTCCTCAGAGTAAATAAAAATTTCTTAGTTCCAGCATTGTAGATCTATGCTCCTGCAAATTGAGGCATCAGTGCCTGATGCTATGGATGATGTAGTTGCTGAAAATCTGGCAAAAGAAGAGGTGACCCAAATGTCACTGTCCTGACACAGTCTTCATGGACATGCAGTCAAGAAAGTAGAACTGGGGGACAAAAAGAAGGGAATCAAAGTGAGACCCAAGACAGGGTCTGAGATACTAGCAGGAGTCCTTGGCTTTTATTGTCTGACCTGCACAGCCGTGCAGCACTCTGAATCCATAGCGCTTGTGAATAGCTTGTTGTAGGACTGTCAAATGTCTGCCAATCAAGAAGGTCCTTTGAACTGTTATGTGTTGGCTCTGTCTGCCCTTGGAGAATCCACTTACAGTAATTGTACCATTTTTTGTTTGTATAACAGTGTTTATACCATTATGTTCACATTCCTACCCTATAATCTGGAATAAATTGAAAAAACGAATGTTTTGAGACTAATGAGAAGACCATACAGGTCTCAAAAAGTCAACACTGGTGACAAAGTTGGAACTTAGAAGGTATCTGAAAAAGTGAAATCTTTAGCTTCCTCGAATGTGCATTTGACTTAGGAAGGTTGATGCTGAGTTGGACTGGGCAAGAAGAAGATAAAACTGAAGAGCTATATACAGAATGAATGTGTTTCTGAGGATCATGCTTAATGGCAAGGAGTGATTTGAATTTGGTAAGTGGCTTAGCTCTCTGGGAATGGAATATTACACCTGCGACATTTAAGTGTGCTATTTAACTTTCACTTAAGCTTTGTACATATTTCTGAAAATGCATCATGCACTAAAGCAGCAGGCAAGGGTATCTTATCTTTTGCTGTGTAACAAAAGACCACACACTTCATGTCTTAAAGTAGCATTCTCAACATCGTTCATCGTTCTCTAGGTTAGAAATCTAGACAAGCTTTGCCGGGTTCTGTGCTCAGAGTGCCACAAGGCTGAAATCAAGGTGTTTGCTTTGCTGGGCTGGACCAGGTGAGAATCTAGAAACTCTGAGGAGGAATCTGTTTCACATCCATTCAGGTTGTTGAATCCAGTTCCTAACAGCTATAAGTCTAAATTTCCCGTTTGTTCATTAGTTGCCAGAGGTGGTTTGCTCTCTGCTCCTAAAACCCCCACATTTCTTTTCCTCAATTCCCTTCCATTCTCAGGCCAGCAATGGAGTTTAAATCTGACTTCTGCCAACAGCTGGATAAATTCTGTTTTTAAGGAATCATGTGATTATATGAGTCCTGCCTGGATAATTTCCCCTTTAAGGTCAACAGTGCCATAACACAACAAGGGATGTCTCAACATGCTCGTGGGTCTAGGTATTAGGGGGAATGGAATTTTGGGGGACATTTAAAAAATTCTGACTATCCTACTCTGTAGATGTCTCCGTGCCTGAGCCTCAAGGACTGGAGCAGTTATTCAGTTCTCTGACATCGTGACCTAGTGTGGGTCAGTAAGGCTACCTGTTTTTTCTGACTCCAACTCTGACATAATTCTAGAACTCACTGCTACACACGACACCACCTTCAGACTGTATCAGTTTTGCCTTCAGCATTTCTCCTTGTATGAGTATGAAACATCTTTCATCTGGGATTTATCTAGGAACCTGAGGTGTAGTAAAAAAATGAATGAGATTTAAATTTTGCCTCTGTTACCTAACTCTTTGAACTTTGTGCTGGTTTCTTAACCTCCATTATCCTTGGTTTCTCCAATACCAACTGCCTTGGGAGACATAATTCTTGCGGAACACCATACCTTCATACACAAGAATTCTCCTGAAAAGCAAGCCACAAAGCAATTGTGCAATCTGATCTCATTTTTTAACAAAATTAATAATAGTGAAAATTAATAAGCATACAAAGAACTGCCTGGGGTACATACACCAAAGTGTTAGTAGTGGTTGTTTCTTAAGGTACATGAAGACTTTTTATCCACAGCATCACCTAGTTCTTGTTCTTATTTTGTAATCAAAGAAACTGAAGCTCAGAGAGTTTAGGCAACTTGTCTGAAGTCATGGGTGGATTTTTTTTTTTTTTTAATAATGAGCACATGTTACTTTTGAAATCAGAAATACAATAAAATTAATTTTTAAAAGATGAAATGAAGTGGCATGCCTGAAATTACCTAGCACAGTGTCTGGCACACAGTAGGTCTCTGTCTCTCCCCCCCCACCGTGTGTGTGTGTGTGTGTGTGTGTGTGTGTGTGTGTATGTATGTATATATATATATTTTTTTTCCTCTAGGGAGACAGGGGAGAAGAATAATCTTCTGAGCACAGAAAGCCGCAGCTAGACATAGGAGAAGAAATCAGAGCACCGTGGGCTCCTGCCTGACGGGCTGAGGAAGGAGAAAAGTAGTCCTCAGTCCTGGAATCCCAAAATAGTTCTGTTTGTTGACCTCAAAGATTTTAAGAGAAAACCTCTCCTCCCCTGGGCTCTGGGTAGAGCACTTGTCTGGGGTTGCAGGGATATAAAAAGTCTATCATTAGATTCCATTGTTAATATTCATCTCTCATTTCCCTCCATCCTGTTTTAACCATCAGAATGGAGTTTACAAAACGATCTTTGGGAGACAAGTTCTCCTTTTTTTAGTTAGGAGGAGTGCAGAGCACGCTGCCGGTGTATGACAAGCTTTTGCTTATTCATTCCGGGACCAGCCCTGAAGGGCAGGTGTGAAGGGGTTTGTGCGGGGAGAGTGAGGATCTTCACGTGTCTGCTGCTTCTGGGCATAGTCTTGGTGATGAGCTGAATTCTCTCTGCTCCTGCCTTTATTTTATTTTATTTTTAATTTTTTTGGTAGTGGGGTTGGAACTCAGGATCTTGTGCTTGAGAGGCAGGCAGCGGCACCACTGAGCTAAATCCCTGGCCCTCTGCTCTTGCCTGTTAATTTGAGGTTTCAGCTAATAGTTCTACGATTATTTCCAATATTTTTTATTTCATGGACCAGAAAATGTTAAAAGGATATTTTGAGGACCAACGTAAGGGTGCTAACTTGTAACTTTGCAAGTAAAGACATAAAGGAAGGAAAAATCAAACCACCATCTCATTGCAGAGTCGATTTAACACCTCCGGTACATAGGAAGGGCACGATTTCAAAAAACAGCCCATCCCCAGGAAAGGGACTTAATAATCACACAAGGGTATAAAACATTTGGCTCTTTTCCTTGGAAGAATGAAAATGTCATCGCAGGTCTGCAGCAATTTGGAGCCATGATATTGCGGCTAAGTCTTTGGGGTTGGGTAGGTCTGGGTTCAAAATGCCTCTGAAAAACTTATTTGCTTTGTGACCTTATGAAAGCCAAGTGACCTCGTTGAGCTTAACATTCTTGTCTACAAAATGGAGAAAATAAGACTGCATGACAATTTTGAGGACTGAATGAGTTGGGTCCTGTAAAATGTTCCGCCGCACGTGAAGATTATAAATCTGTGTACTCCACTCGACTTGCGTTTTCATTTGTTTATTTTTACTAAAAAATTACTAGAGAAGAGAGTGAGGGTTCGAGGAAGTGAAGGCACACAGAATAATCTCCAGAATTCGGTATCCCTTTAAATTTCCCAGTAAGATGTTATAGCTTTAACGGGTTCTCTCTATTCTCTACTGGGTACCAAGATAAATGAGAAAAATGTGCCACTGGTACCAGTATCTTGGGAACCTACTTGATATTTTGTGGAGGGACATTTTTAAGTGGAACATGGGAGTGTACCACTCAAATGTCCCCGGTGATCTTAACCTGGGTCATGCTTTCTGTTCCACCCTCTCTCCCGAGGGGAGCATGAGGATCTCCATGAGGATCTCCTGAACTCATACTCTACCTTCTTTTTTTCCCCCTGTATTGGTACATTTTAGGCATACAATAGTTTTACCCTACTTTCTATTGGACATCACCACACAGACGTGTCATAGGTGCCTCACACCAGCGTTACCATTCTCTCTAAATTTGCTTCTCCTCTTCTGTTCATCTCACGGCAAATAGTACCATCTACTTATTCTCGTAAGCTAGGAATTCTTTTACCCTCTACAGTCTGCTATTCTCTCTTCTCTCTCATTCTCCAAGTCCATTTCAGACACAAGCCCTGTTCCATTGGCTTACAAAATCTCTCTTGAACCTGTTAACTTTCATTTATTTCACGGGGCCTGCCATAGTTTGTTTCACCATCACTTCTTTCATAGATAATTGTTTCAGCTTTCAGATCACCCTACCTCCAATCCATCACTGCCACAGTGATTGTTTTAAAGTAGAAATCCAATCATGTGGTTCTCCCACCTCAAAACCTTTGAAGACTCCCATTGCTTCCAGGGTGAGATGGAATCAGCCTAGCAACACAGCACCCATGACCTGACTGCCTCTCTTCCCAGCCCTATCATACGTGTCTTCCTGGTGCAGTCATGCCTAAAACTGTTGTGCTAGACAATCACTTGTACTCTGAATGTTAGGGGGACTTTTGTGAGTCAATGTGCTCTGTCTCTCCCTTTAGTCCACCTCACGATCTCACCGCCCTCAAACATACAACTCAACAGTCACCTCCTCTCTGAAGCTTTCTGATCACTTGCCTACCACACGGGGAGGACATCATCCTTCCCTTGAATTTCCCACCACATTCTACTTGGATTGCACTGTAAGGAAGGCCTAGTAGTTAGCAGATGACTTTTGTGGTGTTTAAATTCAGCTGTATCACTTGCTGGGGTTGTTGAGGATGAGCAAATTATTTAGCCAGCTGAGACTTAACTTTCTTAGGTGGAAAATACTAACAGCAAAAACAATCAGGTAGTGCCTGTCTCCTAGGGCTGCTACAGGATTAAAAGAAACAATGAATTTAAAGCACATAGCACAATGTCTGCTATGCAGGTGAGCTTTCAGTAAGTACCAGCTGTTATAATATTATATTCATTTATGTGCTATCCACTTTCCTCTGTAACTATATGCTTCCAACTCTGAACTTCCTAGGGGTTAGGTCATGGGTTTATTTTGTCTGTGGGCCTTGCATCTAAGCTGCCAACATAGGAGCTGTTACAAAATAGGTACTCAGTTTTAAACTGTTTATTCATTTTTTTTCTCCTCTGCTTTGTTGCAGAATAGAAGGTAAAAAAAGAGAGAGAGAGAGAGAGAGAGAGAGAGAGAGAGAGAGAGAGAGAGAGAGAGAGAGGGACGGAGGGAGGGAAGGAGGGAGGGAGGGAGAGAGAGAGAAAGAAATGTATGCTTGATTACCTAAAGACTCGGACAGTATTTACATTTCTTTTCCCATCACCAAGCCATCAACATAGACACGAACATGGCCTATAAGTGTTTAAAATTGGTAAGCAAAACTGGCTTCCATTTAGAAGTCAACCATGATCACCTGGTAGAGGCTGCTGAGAGCACTGTGTAGAGAATGTCTGGGCTTCCGGGCTCTGTGACCCCAGGGTCATCACTGGTTAGTGATGTTTGCCACTGTATGGGAGAGAGAAGTGTCTGCAAGAATACTCCACATTTGGTATCCTTGACTGAGTGTCTGAACGCCCTTAAATTTTCATGGCTTTCTCTCTTCTCTTTACCCGGCTTCATTTCAGAGTGGACAGTGCCTTCTGGTCAGATCCCTTGATTCTTGATGTCACTCAGAAGTGTGGACATTTCTTTTGCCTGAAAGACTTTACCCTGAGTCATGATTACTTGCTTTCTCACTTGTCCCCCTATCAATTAGCACCCTACGTTTCTATTGCAGGTTTTGAACTCCTCTTTTCCTTATAGTTTCGCCTGATTGGCTCTTGATTACCCTTACTACAATGTGTCAGAAACCCGGGGGCCCTCCTGTGTGCCTATGCTTCCTTCTCACTCTGTTCTAGGCAGAGGCTATTTCTCCCACTAAGAAATTTAAATGGACTTTGGTCACGGAGAGGTTTCTTTTAATGCTGTAGACATTTAACAGTAATTTACTTTGTGTTCTTTGCGTTTCATCCCTGTGTTGCTCATCTTTTCTTATTTTTAAATTTTTATTTCTCATATTGTTTCTTGTAGCTTTAAAATATTTTCATGAGATTTGTTTGCTTTTTGTCATTATGGGACTGAATGAACTCTCTTGCTTTGAATAATTAAACATCCAAATAAATCCAAAGGCTTCAGGTGTTGGATGTCAGATGGTGCCAGACAGTATCCCTTTAAAAAGGGGAGTAAACTCAGAGAGCTTTGGGACTGTCCCAAGGCTGTTCCTTGGTGCGGGTTCTGATAGTGCAGAGAAGGAAAACCCAAGCAGAGCCCAGCAAGCACACTCATTTGATCTCAGAGAAAGCAAGTTTGTTAGAAATTTCAGAGAAAAAGAAATAGAGAAGAGAGAGCAAGAGCAATTGAGAGCCAGGCCTCGTGTTGCATAGCTGTAATCTCAGTGCTCTGGGAGGCTGAGGCAGGAGGATTGCAAGTTGGAGCCCAGCCTGGGGTAACTCAGTGATTTAGTGAGATGCTGCCTCAAAATATAGAACAAAAAGTGCTGGAGATGTGGCTCAGGGTGAAAATTCCAGCACTCCAAAAAAAAAAGAGCCATTTTACTTTCAAAAGTAAATCAAATCTTGTCAAATCCCCCAAATCCCTTCCATGGCCCTCTACTTCCCTTTTGTAAAATATAAAGCTCCTTACTTTGTTAGGCCTGGCATCATGGGGCTTCTGCTTCTCTCTCCAGCCTTATCCCAAGCTCCTCTTCCCTTCCTTTGTTCCACTCCAGCCTCCATGGTTTCCTTTCAGCTCCAGACACAGGAAGTGCTTCCCCACAGACTCCTCTGTGTGCCTCCAGCCCTCTTCCCTCCTGTCTACAGCTGGGTTCTCCTCATCCTGCAAGTCTGATCCGGTTATCATCTCCCCAATTCCAGGTCACCCCTCCCTCTGCCACGGTGCTGTGTTCCTCTTTCTTGTTCTGCAGTTGCATATGTATCAGTTTACTCCCATGTACTTCCTACCTTTTCCACTGACTCCAAACACTCCGAGGAGAGGGACTGTGTCTACCTCTATCACTCTTCGCACTTAGCAGCACCTCCATGAATGTTTAGCAATAGAGTGATAAGCATATTTCAAAACTTAATCTGGGTTCAGAAGCTGATGGATAAGCATATGCATTGGGCAGGGAAAAATCCTTTATTTCCCTTCTCATTCATTTACACACTTGAATATTTCTTATCTATTTATTATGCTGGGCTCTGAAATGTTTAGGACACGGCAGAAAAACAGATGTTGGATTCTTGCCCTAGTCCAACCACGCACTGGAGAAGAAGCATCTAAGTTTATGTGGGAATAAAGAAGGGTTTCTAAAGGTTGACTCGTGAGCTAGGTTTTGAGGGATGAAGAGGAGTTTGCTCTTTGAGCAGGTCAAGAGAAATTGTTCTATGTGGAGTGGGATGAAAAGTACAGTGATGTGAATAAGCATAGAGTGTCTGGAGGAAATTAAAGTAGGTTATTGTTGTTGGGGTGTAACAAGTGAGAGGAGTGACCCGAGATTTGGCTAGGTATGGTAAATTCAAGCTATTGAACTGTGGGTTTCGTGGGATTACACTGTTATGTTAGGGAATTGTTCTAGGTCCTTTATTGAGAGAGAAAAGAGAAGGGATAGGCTGGAGGTGAGGAGGCCATTGAGGTTTTCATAAGACTCTCTGCTGAGTTGCTTTCCTGCCTGAAGCAGACCCCACCACAGAACATTGCCCTCTTTCTCATCAAGCCTCACCATACCTCAGAGTCCTCCTCAACACACCAATGCACTAGGATTAGGCTTACTGGATGCAGCCTGTGTGCTCTTCTTGGACCAGGTATTTCTGGGAATCTTCCAACTCTGACATTATGATTTTAAAACACAGGTTCACTCGATGAAGAATATTTCTACTCTGACATGGGAGAATGTCTTCACTCAAGAAGGTGTAGCTCTAGTGGTGAAATTTCTGGCACCTGCAGTGTAGGAGGAGTGTTTTGAAGGAAACTTCCAGCCCTGTGTGAAAATGTGCATTTTTATGATTGGTTGACTATCTTGGAGCAAGATATTGCTCCTTTTGACCAGCGTGCACACAGGAAGCCAGACCATCTACTTTCTTAGGCAATTGACTAACATCGATAAGGAGATAATTTCTGCAGTGGGATAGGAATAGGTGTTGAAATCACCTGACTTGGCTTCTTAACCCTGCTCTGCACTTCTCTGACTTCAAAAGGAAGCGTGCTTTTCCTGAGCACCTGCTGCGTGCTGAGTACCTTCAGTTTTATTTTATGGGAGGGGAAACTGAGAGTCAGGAAAATTAATTAGCATCTTCTAAGCTGTGAAGCTTTAGAGAAATTCTTGATCTCTCTAATTTTGTATTTGCTCACTTGTAAAATGTGGGAGAAAGCTGACTTCGTGAGGCTGTTGTAAGGAATAAATGAGCCAATAACTGTGAAAGCACCTAGTAGCTAGTAGACGCTCTCCAAAGTCAGCCCTTTCGGCTTTTCTTCGGCAGCAAGACTAGCTGCACTTTCAGCAAAGAAAGCCTCAGTTTAAGGTCCCCAGGGAGAAACACATCTCTGCTCTGGGCTCTGAAATCCCTGGTGCCCACAACTTAATAGACTTACAATTGGTTAATTTTCTCTTGACATTGATCAGCAACGGGTCGCGTCTGGCAACACTGGCCTGGACCTTGGGGGGAGCCATGAGATGCCTGGCCTGGCCTCCCTAACCAGAAATTCAATAACTTTTTCATATAAATTGTCCGTAAGAGAAAACTTCTTGTTTTCAGCAGTTGTCGCTGTTTCAGCATTTTTCTGTACAAGATGAAAAACTTTTGCATTGAGCAAAATACAGATTTATGGTCAATAAAGTGAAGTTTAACAGTTTATTGGGGCCATACTTTCTTTCTTAAAAACTGATATTAAAAGCCATTTTTCCTACTCTTTGTAAAAATGGCTTTTCCATCTATCAGGATCCCAGTTTGTTTAAATGATGGGAGAATTAGGAAAAACTCGCCCATCAAATGACGGGCAAACTTGCCAATCACCTCTGGTCCCCTAGCCATGCAGAGATCAGGGTGTAGTTCTTGAAACAGAACACGGTCCAGCTGGAAACCAGAAGTTTCTTGGAGCCAGAAGTGAGCTGGGGCTCAGATCCTCAGGTGGGGCTTAAAGAGCAATGTGTATAAGGTTTGCCTCTTATACCCAAGATCAGCCTGGTGCCTTTCATTCATCCAGCACACGTTCACTGTGCACCTACTGTGTGTTAGAGTGAAGTTGGGTCCTGGGGTGACAAAGAGAAGTCACATTGGGTTCTTGCCCTCAAGGTGTCCACTGTTGAGGAAGTGGGTCAAGCAGATGGTCAGCCACAGTGGAGTAAGGAATGAGTATTATGGGCACAATGAAGAAGGACACCTCACCCAGACTTCCTGGAGAAGGTAATGATGAATTCAGTCCTAAAGACAAGGGAGGAGGGAGGAAAGAGCAGAGCAGGCAGATGAGGCAGTGGGGCAGGATAGTGCTGGTACTTGCCAGGTTATTGCCTTCCAGGGTAGCCTGTGGAGGAGGAGTTTTCCTGGCAGTGACCATGAGCCTGTAGCTTCCTGCCCTGTGTTTCTCCTGGCTGCTCCTAGGTGTGCCAAGGACCTGTTCACCCTGAATCTGAGAGGTCTGTCTCCATCCATGTGAGGCTGCCACTCAGAAATGTCATGACAGCCCAATCCGTGGGACCAGGTAGCTGCACCCTACCCTACCGGTGCTGCCATTGCTTCAGCACAAGGAAGGTAGCTGTGTGGGCGCCTCTGAAAGCCCCCTTCCTGCTATCAGACCTCCTGATTGTGCCAGTCCTTGGACCCACTCTGCAGAGGCATAGGTGGTTATAAAGGGTATTTTTCTGAGCTCCCAACTTTGAACATCTTTAAAGAAAGGGCGGGGGAAACCTGTAGTAGAACTGTGTGGAGTTCAACCCTGCAGGAGGTCGGGGAACTCAATCTGTGCCTTGCGGCCTGAGATCAGTCTGTATCATGGGGGTCTGCCATAGGCTAGCTGAGATCAGGGGATTTGGTTCTGCACATGGCTGTATATGTTGTATATTATGACAGCAGAGATATAGTCTGAAAGAGGCCCTTCAAAGTCATTTTTTTCTTTCTTTTCCTCATTCCACTGTGCAAATTCTTTCTTTTTTCTGTCCTCTTGCTCCAACTCAGTCTCTTGCTCCACCACATTATCCCTCATCTCCCTTTCTGTTCCTGCTCCTGCCCTAACTCAGATTTCTTCTTTTAGCATTTTTTCTTTATGTTCTTTTCTTCTGTCATTTTACCTCACTCAAGGGTCAATAGTTTCAAGGGAAAGTGAGCCCCTATTATGGTCAAGGGGATATATTCTTGTCCTTATACTTGCACTCTGTCTGTCCATTTTGAATTTAACAGTTTCCTAAAGATTGTGTGGTCATTCTATGTCCTCTGGCTTCACTTGAAACCTTCTCCAATTCTTTTACTTATCTACTCCTCTTGTCCTAACTCTGCCTAAGCCCCCATCCTAAATGGTAAATATGCTATATTGAAAAGTTTACTCACTGCAAACATATTTTGGGCTGCTTCTTGATTTTAATTTAATTCATATGGTTTAAAGGTGACACCACAAGTGGTCAATTTGCAAGTTGTGCTTGATCCTATTGTGTTGCTGGTTGTATCAATTGGGATAAAGGATTGTGATTGATTTAACAAGTTGTTTTCTCTGATATTATGAAAATTAGAATGCCGATGAGTCATTGGAGGCTCAAAAGCTAAAGTGCAACTATATCAGGAAGATTTAATAACCCAGAAATTAAATCAAGGACAACCCAACAACAAAAATAAAAATGAGAAAACACTTAAGCAAGACACAAAGACAGACTTCCAGTTCACCAATAGCAAATAGTAGGGCAAAGGAGGATGACTGATAGTGAACCTCCAGGACACTCTGAACTCACAGCACAGGAAGTAACAAAGCAGATCAATCAGGCTGTAGAAAAATTCAAAACAGAAATCATTTCCCCGATAACCATAGAGATGGTGAAAAAAATGAAAGTGATGATTCGAGATTCTAGAACAGAAACTGACAAAAAAATAGATGAGCTCAGGACCATGATAGAAGCCATGAAAGCCTAGCATAAGAAAGAAATGGAAACAATGAATGCCCAACATAGGAAAGAAATGGAATGTATAAAACAGATTCAAAGAGATATCCAGGAGATTAAAAATGCTATTGAAAGTGTTCACAACAGAATAAAAGAATGTGAAGATAGAATTTCAGATATAGAAGATAGGATTGCAGTCAGTGACTGTGAAAAGAGAGGTCTCTTAAAAAACAGTAAAGGATCATGAGAAATCAATCCAACAACTCCTAGATGATGCAAAGAAGAATAACATAAGACTGATAGGAATCCATGAAGTAGCAGGAGAAAATGCAATGATTTTAAAAAAGCTGTTCACAGAATTAATGACAGAAAACTTCCCAAACAGAGGGGAAGAATTTGACATACAGATAAGTACGGCATATAGGACTCCAGATAGCCATGATAAAAAAAAAATCTACACCTAGACATATAATAATCAAGATCCCAGAAACCCAACAAAATACTACAAGCAGTAAGAGAAAAGAAACAAGTCACATGCAAAGAAAAGCCCATCAGAATCACAGAAGACTTTTCAACACAAACCCTCAAGTCAAGGAGAGCCTGGAGTGAGGTATTTGAAATCCTAAAAGAAAACAACCTCCAACCTAGACTGATGTATCCTGAAAAACTCTCTTTCAAAATGGATGGGTGAATAAGATACTTCCATGACAAAGAACACCTGAGAGACTTCATGAATACCAAACCAGCACTGAAAGGAATTCTAAACACTATCCTAGAAAAAGACAATGAAGATAACAACACCATGAAGTCCAACAGACCAAATCAAATAGGCAAGGCGAGAAACTAAAAGGAGAGGGGAAAAAAATTAAAAAGAGTGAACAAAAAGACAATAACATGACAATAATAAGTCAGTACATTTCAGTTATAACCATCAATGTCAATGGCTTCAATTCACCAATCAAGAGGAATAGACTGCCAGCATGGGTTAAGAAGCAGAATCCAACAATATGTTGTATACAGAAAACACACCTAGTGGAAAAAGAAGCCCATAGACTGAAAGTGAAAAGATGGAAAATGATTCTCCATGTGACAGGAGCCCAGAAAAAAGCAGGGGTAGCAATCTTATTGACAGACAAAGTAAATTTCAAACAAAAATTGATTAAAAGAGACAAAGAAGGCCATGACATCCTTGTAAAGGGAACAATTCAAGAGGAAGAGATGACAATCATAAACATATATGCACCAAATATTTATGCCCCCAAATATGTAAAACAAATATTAAGTAACATGAAAAACCAAATAAGCACTAATACAATTGTAGTGGGGGATCTAAATACCAAGCTTTTGAACATATGTACTTAATAGATGTCTATAGAGTGTTCCAACCAACAAAATCAGAATATACATTCTTTTCAGCTGCACATGAGTCATTCTCCAAGATAGACCACATACTAGCTCATAGAACAGGTTTGAATAAATGCAAAGGAATCGAAGTTATCCCCTGTATAATATCAGATCATAGTGCAATTAAGCTGGAGATCAATAGCATAAGAAACTTTAGGAACTTCACAAACACATGTAAATTGAACAGCACTCTCATGAACAATCAATGGATCACAGAGGAAATCAAAGAAGAAGTCAGGCAGTTTTTAAAATAAATGAAAATGCCAATACACCATACAGGAATCTATGGGATACAATGAAAGCAGTTCTATGTGGAAAATTCATAGCACTGAATGCCCACACTAGGAAAACAGAGAAAGCTCAAATAAACAACCTAATGATGAATCTTAGACTCCTAGAAAAACAAGAGCAAGAAAAACCCAAAGCTTGTACAAGAGAGGAAATTATAAAGATTAGAGCAGAAATCAATGCAATGGAAACTAAGAAAATGATACAAAAATAAATGAATCAAAGAGTTGGTTTTTTGAAAGAATAAATAAAATTGATAAAGCCTTAGCTAACCTTATCAAAAAAAGGAAAGGAAAGGCTCAGATGCATGCAATCAGGAATGAAAAAGGTGAAGTCACAACAGATCCAACAGAAATCCAGAGGATAGTCAATAACTACTTTGAGAACCTGTACTCTAACAAAATGGAAGACACAGAAGAAATGGACAGATTTCTAGATACTTATGAATTACCAAAGTTGAATAAAGAAGATAAAAACATTTTAAACACCCCAATTACAATCAGTGAAATTGAAAATGTCATTAAAAATTTACCAACAAAGAAAAGCCCAGGTCCTAATGGATTCACTGCTGAATTTTACAAGACATTTAGAGAAGAACTACCACCATTACTCTTCAAACTTTTCAATGAAAATGAAAGGGAAGCAATACTTCCAAATTCATTCCTGGAAGCAAGCATCACTTTGATTCCCAAACCAGAGAAAGATGCAACTAAAAAAGAGAACTACAGGCCAATCTCCTTAATAAATATAAATGCAAAAATCCTTAATAAGATACTAGCAAACAGAATACAGAGGGTCATCAAGAAGATCATACATCCTGACCAAGTTGGATTTATTCCAGGGATGCAAGTATGGTTCAACATATGTAAGTCAATAAATATAATACACTATATTAACAAGGTCAAAGACAAAAACCATATGATGCTCTCGATAGATACAGAAAAAGCATTTGACAAAATTCAACACCCATTCATGATAAAAACCCTGCAAAAAATTGGAATAGATGGTCTATATCTCAACTTAATAACCAACAGCCAACATCATATTAAATGGCCAAAAACTGAAAACCTTCATGTTAAAATCAGGAACAAGACAAGGATGCCCACTATCACCACTCCTCTTCGATATAGTTCTGGAAACATTAGCCATAGCAATTAGACAAGAGAAAGAAATTAAAGCAATAAATATAGGAAAGGAAGAAGTTGAACTCTCATTATTTGCTGATGATATGATACTCTACATTGAATACCCAAAAAACTCCACCAAAAGACTTCTCAACTTAATTGACACTTTTAGCAGAGTAGCTGGATACAAGATCAACACCCAAAAATCAATAGCCTTCTTGTACACAAACAACAGACTCACTGAGAGAGAAATTAGGGGAACAATTTCTTTCACAATAGCATCCAAAAAAGTGAAGTATCTAGGAATCAATCTAACAAAAGAAGCAAAAGACCTCTACACTGAAAACTACAGCACTCTGAAAAAAGAGATGGAAGAGGATATAAAAAAAATGGAAAGATATCCCTTGCTCCTAGGTAGGAAGAATCAACATAGTGAAAATGGCCATACTACCAAAACTGCTATACAGATTCAATGCAATGCCAATTGAAATTCCAGCACTACATTTCACAAAACTGGAAAAAAGAACCCAAAAATTCATTCCCTGAACCCAGGTGTTGGTGGGATGGGGCTGGGAGAGCACTCTTTCCACCCCAATGGGCCAGGGCAGTATCATTCAGTAGAGCCAAATGTGGTCCACACATATGATTGCAATCCTTCTAGTGGCCACATTTACAAAGGAGACAGAGGTATCAGTGAAATTAATTAATGAAATATTAAGATCATCTAGCCAAAAGATCATGTCAACATGTAATCAATGAAAAATCTTCAGTGAAATGTTTTACATTTTTCTTTTCAGACCAAGTATTCAAAATCCAGTGAATGACTTTGAGAGGGCCATGGATATCCAAGCAGAGGTGTCCAGTAAGGAAATGAACTCATGGATCTGGAGCTCAGCAGAGAGGTCTGGGTTGGAGATGGAGGTTATGGGGTAGCCCAACCGTACTTCTGCCTCCAGTGGACCTGTCAAAGATTTTTGCCTTCTAAGCCTGACTTGAAGATTGATAGACAATGCCCTTATGGCTTTGAACTCAGATCCCTGAACATGCTGTTCTCTGTACCAGCATGAACTGTCAGTCATGACGCTGTTGCTATGAGGTCTCACTTGTTCACATCTTGCCTCCTTAAGCTTCTCTTTTTTAATTACAATTTTTATTAAAACATATTAATAGTACATATAAATGGGATTCAAGGGTGGTATTTTCATACACGCATGCAGAGTGCATTGCTCATATCCAAACACCATTGTTCTACGTTTTTCCTCCATTGCTCCTGGTACCCTCAATTTCTAGTAATTTGTATAAATTCTATTCTATGTTCAGTCAACTTGTATTCTTTTTTTTTTTTTTAT
>NW_022900934.1:18760908-18830845 GCF_012274545.1 Fukomys damarensis
TTTTTTTTTTTTTTTTTTTAGTATCCACCTATGAGAAAGAACACGTGATGATTGTGTGTCTGCGTGTGTGGGGTGGAATGAAGGGGGTCCCACGAGCCCGCTCCTATCTCAGGAACCAGTTGCTCACTGGCTCACCCACCATAAACACCTGCTTCCTCATCTGATTCTCACTTAGGACAGTCTTGGTTTTAGCTCTCCTTGCCCTTAAATTCTTTTTTTTCCCTCTTCCGTTCTAGGGATGAAACCCAGGACCTTGTGCATACTAAGCAAATACACCAGCACTGGGCCCTGCCCTAGCTCCACCTTCAAGTTCCTTACCTGGTTTTGAAAATGCTCTGCAGCACTGCCCATACACTTTATTTAGGACCAGAGGATCAGTTCTACTCACTGATGGTTAAGTGGCCAGTTGCTAGGTCTCAGTTGCAAGCTCTCTTCAGAAACTACCCCCCTGCAGAGTCCCATTGCCCAGCGTCATGGTCATGACCCCTTTCTGGGACAGCTCATATCCAGTGGCTGGTTAATGCAAACTATAAGTGCCTGGGCTCCCTGCCCCAATTTGAGGCAACATTGAGGGGTCATCCATTTTAGAGGGCCACTTGGGGTCAGCTGGGCTGCCCTGCACACTGTCTCTCCTTCTGCCCACTCCTGCTGCCTGCCGTTCTCCTACAGCACTCTCAAGTAACCCTCCTATGTCTGAATCACCATCTTGGTGTGCCTCCCAGGGAACTCAACCTGTGACGAGTGGCTTTGTCATTATTTCCAGCCACGGAATTATAGCCTGTGCAAGATGGTACTGGCTCTCTCACTCTCTCTTAGCGTATCAGACATTCACTCATTTGGCCACCAGGTCTTATCTTTGGATATCTCAACACGCTGTGCCAGCTGTTCACCTTTACCTCTTCATTTCCATCCTCTCACCCCATCTCTTCTTTCTCTCTCTTCCTGCATGAGTGTAAGCTCTGGAAATATCACAAAACAACTCCTACCCTCCAGGTTTCCCCTTTCTCAGAGTTCTGTCTTCCCTGAAAACAGATCCAGAGACAGGAGTAATCATAGAACTCTTCGCCTTGATCCCCTCATCGTCTCATCTTCCAGGCATCCTGGGCCTGGAAGGTAGAGGGCATCTGAGGGCTGTGTCCTTGGAGTCCCTCAAGCAGGGCCTTGGGGGCGGGTGAAGATTTCCGCAAGGATCTCGGATTTAAGAGACCGAGTCGTAGCTCACGTCCCCACTGAACAATGAGCCTTGATGAATGGGGTGTGATGTGCAATTGCTGATGAATATCAAGCTGATTCCCTTTGACTCCTGACGGGTGCACGCGCACCCAAGAGCAAAACTGTTGTCCCCGCAGGGGCTCAATATGGGCTCCAAGTTTCCCAACTTCCTGGCCTCAAAATCTATGTGTATGAAGGTGGGGAGAGAGGGAGGGAAGGAGGGAGAGAGAGAGAGAGAGAGAGAGAGAGAGAGAGAGAAAGGCAAAGCAATATTTCTCAAGGCAAAGCCTGACATTATGATGGTCTCTTTAAGCATTGCATATATATATATTTTTTTCTCAACTGCATCTTCTGACTGACAAAGCTCTTTCCTGCCAAAAGCGACTGCTATAAAATTATGACTTGCGCATATATAATGTTTGTGTTCAACAAGAAAACAGAAATGCCACCTTATTTTGTGGTTACAGCTGCACAATTCACATCCGGCAAGATTGATCATATTAAGGTTATGCAATCATCTAATTGCAGAGACAAGCCTTGAGTAATAACTCCAAATGCTCGCACTTCAATCTGCATGGCGGAGTCCTGATTAGTGCCTGACAGCATTCGGGCACCATTATCTGCTCTGGCATTGTCTAAATCTCCATTTTCAGCCGAAGCAATCTACCCACTAACTGATCTATGACAAACAGGCCCATCACAGCAAAGCTGTTTGGGCTGCAGATACATACGTAGCAAAATATGATTCTTTGGGCTCTTTCCAGCTTTGTAGCAAAGTTTTCCCCTTTCCCCGGAGACAGCAGCCTCCTCTGCTCCCCTCCTCTTCTTTTCCCTCCTCTCACTGTCAGGAAACTGTAGGTGACTGGAGGAGAAATTTGTCAAATCTTTACCAGATTAACTCCTACTCAGATCGCAGATCTTGGCTCCAAGGTGTTGGCCCCAGTTGCCTCTCCAGACTCACCAAGTGACACAGAATTCCAGCATTTTCTCTTTGTTGCCTTTTAGAATCATTTGCATCAGCACCTGCAAACTCCAATGGGTCCACCTTCAACTCCCCTGGATGATGGCACCCCTCTCCTTGCTGGTCTCTCGGCTTTGTCTGTGTCCCTCAGATCCCCTACAATCAATCCTCAATTTGACAGACAAAATGCTTGTTCTTTTGTAGTTCCATTTTGAATTTGAAGCATTTTTGATACACAATAATTGTACATGTTTATGGGATAAAATGTGATGTTTCAATTCGTACATCATACAAAGATCAAATCAGTACAATTAGCATTTCTATCACATCAAACCTTAGTCATTTCTTTGTGTTGTCCAAATCTTCTCTTCTAGCTATGTTGAAGTATAATAAATTTCTGCCAACTACCATTACTCTACTGGGCTGTAGGACACTAGAACTTATTCTTCCTTCCTTTATGGTCTCTCTTGTCTAGACTTTCTGTCACCTGTCCCCTTTTCCTAGCCTGTGGTGACCACTATTCTACTCTCTATTTCCTTATCAACTCTTTAAAGCTTCCACCTATGAAGACAAAGTACTTTAAAAACCTGTCAGCCAGGGGCTGGGAAGGTAACTCAGTGGCAGAGCTCTTGCATAGTAAGTTCAAGGCCCTGGATCCAATCCCTAGCACCACAAAATAAATACATGATTAAAAAATAAAAATATGAATCAGGTAATAGCATTCTACAACTTAAAAGTCTACACTCCCTCCTCATCTCACTTGGATAGAAAAGCAAGCCTTTGTATTTTTTTTTTTTCAATTTGTTGTGTGGTGGTTGTTGTTTTGAAAGAGGGTCTCTGGTATGTAGCCCAGGCTGACCTCAAACTCTCGACAATATTCCTTACTTAGCCTGCCAAATACTGAGATTACAGATGTACCACCATGCATGGCAAGGATTTTTGTTTGTTTTTGTTTAGAGACAGGGTCACTCTAAGTGGCTGTCCTTGAACTCCTGGGCTCAAGTTTTCCTCCTGCTTTAGCCTATCACTGAGGCCAGGTTCTTGCCCTTCCCTGAACAGCTAGGCACACTCTTACCTCAGGGCCTTCCCACCACTGTTCTGTTTGCCTGCAGCTCTCTTTCCTCAGATAAGCTGCATAGCTTGCTCCCTCTCTTCCAATGGCTCACTGCTAAAATGTCACTTTCTCAGAGACACCTTCCCTATTTTATCCAAATAGTGAGTCCCCTGACTCCAGTACTCCCTAACTCTGCTTTGTCTTTTTCAATGGCATGCATCACCCTCTAACCAACTGCACAACTGACTTTCTGTCTTTGTGGCTTGACTTTTTGCCCTCTCTCTAATCTAAAGCATCTCTCTCCAGGAGAGCTTCCTGAGTGGGATATTCTACCTCTGGGTTAGCCAACATCCCTGCCACTAGCATGTAAGATGGCTAAACACTTCACATTTGCCTAGTGAGACTTGGGGACTGGGTTTTTAATTGAGTTTGATTCTAATTAATTTAAATGTAAGGAATCACATTTGGCCAATGACTGACATATTGAACAGACTCCATGAGGGCAGGGTCTGCTGAGAGGCAATTTAGAAGCATTATCAGGAGTCTTGAAAATATTCATACATGGACACTCTGCAGTCTTCTCTTCAAGAATTTATGCTAAAGGGCTGGGGATTTAGCTCAGTGGTTCTACCTTCTTCCTTGCAGGTGCAAGGTCCTGAGTTTGATCCCCAGTACAAGGAAAAAAAAAAGACTTTATGCTAAGGAAAAATGTTCACTGCTTTGTTAGGGATAATAGTGAAAAGTTGGAAATAAGCTAAATGTAATAGGGAATTGAATAAATCAGACATGGAGCCCTTATGATGAAAATTTTGCCACTACTAAATTAACCTAATCATTAGTGACATAAAATATTTGTGATATATTGTGAAATGACAAAAAAAGAACAAAAGTATTTATGTCAGTCCCAATTTCAAGGAAAACGTATATGTTATATATAGTAGTTAAAAACTGGAAAATATGGTAGAATTGCTTGTGAGTTTTATTTTCTTTGATGTGTTTTTCGGTTGATTCCAAATCTACAATAGATATGCACCACCTGATTGTCAGAAGTATAAATGCAGCGTAACCTTTTATTAGAAAAATAGCGTTCTCCCAGTATTTCTGATTTGATTTTGCCATTTGTTACAGAGTTTATGGATAAACATGATTTAGACCCTTGACCCTTATTTTCAGTGATCCTGAGTCCTCCCTGGGCTGCTGCTGGGTGTTAATTTTCCCCTTTAAGAGGTCCTGTTCTATTACTCCTTAGCTCTTGTTCTGAGTCTTGGGTGACCGTAAGACGGTTCTAGTTCTTCCCTCTCTGTCTAGAGTGTGGTGCTCTGAGAGGTCCGTCTCCCCCAAATCTCAGTGCTCAGTAGTCACAAAGGCTTCCAGCTTTGTGCGTGTCACCTACTCAGGGTTCCAGCACTGTGTCTCTCTCTTTCAAACTTCAGTGATTTTGTTCTGGCTGGAAGTATATTTTCCTACCCAGAGTCCTACTGGTTCATCTGGGCCTTTGGAAACTTTTGGAAAAGTCCTTCTCTTATTGCATCATGGCAGTGCCATTCCTTGGCTTGGAAACTTGCATGGTCTTCCAACAGGTTTACCTGTCTAGCTTCTCTTCTTCCTACTCCCCATTTGTGTGTATTTGCAAACACACACACACACACACACACACACACTGACCAGCTTTCCTCAAATCCTATCCTCTTGTTTTTGCAAAACCAGCTCACTTGCCTGACATGCCATTTCTGCATAGACTTACTTCCTCTCTCTTATGCACTAAAACTTAAGCTAATTTTTTTCTTCCCCTGTGGTGTGGACACTGTATTTCTAGAGTTGCTTTGTTGTTCAATGCAACTCAATAAAGCACTTCCTTGTCTCAAGCTCTGTGCTGGCTTTTGGTGATAGGAGATCGAAGGGAGCATGAGGGAGAGACAACAAACACTTATTAGGTTCCCGTGATGTGCTGGACACTTTGCAGACAGCTTTCAGATTTTCAGAGCAGACAAGGCAGGTAAAAGGGTCAGTGTGACAAACATCCTAACTAAAGTGTAGACAAGATATTATGGGAGAAGTAATTTCTGCTGGGGTGGTTTAGACGGTGAACAGTTTCAGAAAGGTCAGTTCAACTTTCATCTTAGAAGAGAGATAGTTTTAATTTTAAAATGGATGCCTGGCTGTACAATAGTGGACAAAGCTCTTTGCTTTTCTGAGCCTTAGTGACCTCATTTCTAAAGCGGATATCATGACTCATGTCCTGGTTACCACCCCAGGTCGTTTTTAGATCACTGAGGCAGAAGATAATGCTGACATCCCTCCCTTGACCCTTTGTTCTTTGGCACATGTGGCTGTCCACCTGAGGGGGAGTAGGTCTGGAGTGTTGTAGAGATGCTGCTCTGTCAGGAACCTCAGGCAATGACAGTTTGGAGTGGCTGAATCAATAAACCAGCTCCCTTTTTCTTTAGGTAGAGTAACTTGGAGAGGCATAGTCTACACCAGTTCCCAGTTCCTTAGCAGAATGGAGTCCCAGGGCCCTCACTGGCAACTTTGTTGACCATGCATCTTTGGTGGCTGGCTTCTCCTCTCTGTCCCCTATTGGTGCAACCTGGGACCACCCTCTAAACACACTTCCTGCCTTCACATCCTTTTCTGTTACAGAAATGAGAGGCACTGGTTCTCCACTTCTCTCTTTAACATCTCTTACCCTTCTCACACTTCCTTTCTTTCCTCCAGCTCTGCAGTGTTTCATGCATAAAAAAAAAAAAAAAAAAAAAAAAAAAAAAAAAAAAAAAGCCAAACCTTCCAGAGCATAAAACCCATAGACAATAGGAATGCAGAGAACACCTAGGCTCAGCAAAATGCAAAGAAAGGGTGGATTTTATTTTACAGTGTGTGTGGGAGGGATTCTCAAGGGGCTGCCACCTCATGCCAATCCATCACCCCTTAGTTCTCCATCCTGGAGGCTTTTGAAGCTGGTGGCTATGGGGGTGGGGGGTATGATAAGAGCCAGGTCCATGCGTCTTTTGTGTTTCCCCAATCACTTCAGGCTGGGATGAAAGGAAGGTCTATGTTTCTGGCCCCATTCCTCCCAGGATCCTCCTCCCTTCAGGACCAGGCTTCCCCCTCTGGGTGGGGCCTCCGACAGCCGGCCCAATCTGCGCTCTCACTCTTGGCCTGAGGAAATCGCTGGCTCAGCCGCCCATTCCTGCTCCTCCCACACAGCACAGGGCTCAGCTCTCCCGGGGCAGCTCCCTGGGGCCCAGCGTCTTTGGAATCAATTAGAATAGATAAACAGGCACCGAACATCTCTGTGCCGCCCAGCCCCCGGCTGGGAGCCTTGGTGGACATTATCTCACAGGCCGTGAAGGATGTGATCTGTGTTTTTCAGATGAGGAAACTGAAGTTGGAAAAGAGGCATTAAAAAATCTTTCGGGTGGCAGAGCCAGCCACCCAGGACAGTGTCTCTGTGCCAAGGAAGGAGCCAGCAGGCCCAAACCCAGCACCACCTTCCAGCCCCTGCGTCCTGGAGCCTCATTTGTGGGGTGGCAATGGAGCGAGTGGCATTCCCACGGCACCAACATCTGGGGCAGAGTGGGGGTGGGGTCCTAATTAAAATGCAGTGACTCTATTGGCACCAAAATAAACGTGACATTTATCAGAACCTGCTAAATCTATTCAGTGCTTGCTTCCTTCGGAAGTGCAGGATTTGTGCCGAGGGCTTGGAGAGAAAAGGTCTCTGCTACTGAGAAAATGGGGTGGTGAGATGGGAAGGAAGCAGCGAAGAGGGCAGCTGGGAGGGGCAGGCTCATGGGGTGTGCAGCCTTGAGCACCCTCTCGAGAGCCCGTGAGTACTCTGTAAAAGGAAGACATTGTTTTTAAAGAAAAATCATCACGTGGCGATGGGGTTGTGTGGCCTGGTAGGAAAGAAAATAAAAGTAATTCCCCCATTCTAAACCGAACTCACCTAGCCTGCTTGAAGCTCCTAGAATGTAGCCAGCTTTTTACATAGATTATTGTATTTCTTGCAATAACCTAGTAAGTTGCCTTTCATTCCCCCTCTACACAAGGCAAACTGAGGCCCACAGAGCATAAGCAAGCCACTCTGGATCACGCCCTTAGCTTGTAGCAGCTCTGCCAGATGGTGGAAGAGTAATGTCTCATTACTGTGCACTGGGAAAGTTCTGAAACTGGTCACATTTGGCTTTGGAAAGTTGCTGTTCAGTAAAACACGGTCCCTACAGCTCCCCCGGCTCTCATATACACATCAGTACTTGTGAGCCTTCAGACACCCACCATGGCAAAGTCCCAAGACACCATTCCAACACCTCTTCCTTACACTCATCTCTGGAACAGAACGGGAATCATCATTTGGTCATCTGTCAGGGCAAGTCGCACAGGGTAGTAGCCCTCTGCCTCTTTTCCGGTAGCAGCTCAGCTGCTTATTAGCTGTGTGACTCTGGGCAAGGTACTTAGCTTCTCTGAGCACTCACACACTTTGTTGTGAAAATTATAAATGATAGCAACAGAAAACATTTATCATGAGTATTTTGTCAGGGACTGTGTTAAGAGCTCCTCACGTACAGTTTCATTTAGTCGTCCTAACTATCTTATGAGAAAGTTACTCTCATTCTCTTCATTTTAGAGATGAGGAAACGGGCTTAGAAGCTTCGGTCTTAGATGTGACAAATTATGTTTTCTGGACATCAGTAGAAACTAAAAAAAAAAAAAATTGTTTCTTGCTTCTTCCTGGCCAATGAGTTGGAAATTTTTAAAGACCCCCTCTCCACCTAAATATGGAGAACCAAGAAATGATAATACAAAAAATAAAATAGCTTCATTTCAGGGAGAAGGTCATTTATTTATTTATTTTTTAAAGATCTAATGCATTGTCTGGCCCATAGTTAGCTAAAGCTAATATTATGGACAGCCTTTCTGCGTATACCATTGCCTCCTAGGAGCCAGAACCTTTAAAAAAAAAAATCTCTTTTCCTGGGCCCATTGGATGCGTTAGGTGTGTAGATGAGCCCACAAAGAATCATTACTTGGTCCCTCGAGCCTTGCTGAAAAGCTGTCCTCCAACTATTTGTCTGAAAGACACAGTTTGTGGAGAGGAGGTTATGGGCCGAGGTAGAGCCTGAGCTGCCCCATGCCTGGTACTGTGCTCAGAGTGCTTCCGGGGATGGGGTGAGGGCACCTCACCCTCGGCCCATCAGGCATACCAACCCCGTGTTTCAGGGTGGAACCCGAGGCCTGATCACACCAGCTGCAGGGAGCTGAGCAACAAGAACTGAAACTGCTGACCTTGGCCTCTCCTCCCTGGCCGGCACCCTTTCGTACTTGAAATGGTTAACAGCGAGTAAATTCAAAACAAGTGCTAAGTGCAATTACGGCAGAGCAGTTAATACATAATTGCATATTTTTGTAAACAAGCTTAGAGCCTTTTTCAGTGACCTCTCTGTGGCCTTGTGGTTTTGTAGATAAATTCTCTTCTTTTTTGCTATCTGATTTTAATTGGGAACAACAGCGAGGCACTAGCACCGTTGAGGTCCGAACTCCCTCAGCCTGTTCCTTGGTGTGTGTGTGTGTCGTGTACAAGCTCACTTGGCCGTGTCACATGTGTGTGCTTCTCTGTGGCCAGGACAGAGTGAATGATACTGAAAACCCAAGAAGGATTCTTCTGAGAACCCTGGGTGAGGAGTGAGGATTCTGTTGGCTCTAGGGGGAGGGGTCTATGGCAGGAGCAAAGAATCTGGTTTCTGATTCTGAAATGACTCTGAAGATCTTCAAGGGGATCATTCATTGATTCACTCATTTCCCAAATACTTACTGAAATCTATCCTGTTCCAGGTTCTCCGGGGAAATAACCCAGAACAAGGCAGATCTGGTGGCAGACCGGCCAGGAAGTGTTCTCTATCTATATTTAACATTTCAACAAGCTGCTCCCAGGCCACCCAAGTTACCTAAAACATTGAGCCTTGCCCTGGGCAGAAATTCTACCAGCTTGGTGGGTCACTCTGCCAACCAGAAAACTCTGGCTAGTTATGACAAGTCAAAACTGGATATGAGTGGATTATTAGGTAAAATATTCAGGGTGTTGTTAGGCAAATTTTTCCATATAAGGGTATCTTGGTATCTCCATCTCTCTCTGGTGGGCCCCGGTTTCCACCTTCTCCCGACTTTCTCCAGAAGTGTTTCTGACGGCCCTGGAGGGAGGGGAATAGGCCCGTCCAAATACTCCTGCTGCTTTCACGAGTGGGCAGCAGGGAATGGCCCAGCGTTGCCTCACACGCACGCGCTGCGAGCCCTGTCTCACTGCATTCAGGGTCTGGCCCTTCACTGTATTCACTGGGCCCACAGCTCTGGTCCTTCAGTGTCCAAGTCACAGTGAAGTCACTGTGTCCCCTGTGTCCCCTGCTTTGGTTGTACTGGGCCTTTGCTTTGCTTCTCATTTCAAGCTAAATAGGGATGGCCTTTCTTCTGGCCCTGCCTCTGATCTGCTTAATGAGGAACCAAGCAGAGACAGGCTCCAGGAGACCAGGCATCAGGGTACAGGGTGCCCACTGGGCATGAGGGACATAGAAGACCTGAGTGGTAGAATCTTGGGCCCAGTGTATGAAGTATCCAGACATCAGGACAGGCTGAGCTCTAGGACTGCCAGCTACGTCCTTAAAGGCTGGGGATCCTTCTGGATTCAACACAAGACCATAGTTGATCCCAGCATATGGGGCAGCAGAGTGAGGTAGGAGCTCTGGCTTCAGGACCTACAGGCCAGTGTTGAGTTCCAGATTTGATGCTCCCCTGTCCCTGAGTCTCAGTGTGTGCTTCCATAAAGAGAGAGTTTCCCCGGGGCCAGGGATTTAGTGGTGCCTTGCCTGCCTCATCATCACAAGGTCCTGAGTTAGAGCCCCAGTACAGTGGCGGGGAGCAAGAGAAGGGGAGAGAGAGAGAGAGAGAGAGAGAGAGAGAGAGAAAGAGAGAGAGAGAGAGAGAGAGAGGTTTCCCCATACCCACCACACAGAGCCCTGGATATGAAATTTGGGGAATGAGTGTCAAAGGATTGTGCATACATGAATGAGTATAATTATGGTAATATGGTCGACTAGCCAAGATCTGCAGTCAGGCTGCCTCAGTTCAAATCCTGGTTTTATCATTATCTTTCATGTGACTGTGGGCAAGTGAATTAGCTTCTCTGTGTCTCAGTTTCTCATCTTTATAACAAGGAAAATAATAGTTCTTCATTCAACTAGGGCAGTTATGGGGGTGAAAGGGTTGGAATTAATCCATATAAAGTGCTTAACACAGTGCCTGGCACATAGTAAGTATTTGATAAGTGGTGTTGTTAAAGGGGTTGGTGATGTCAGGAGTGACAGAAGGGAGTGCAGACCCTGGTGTCTTGGCTCATGCTGAAGGGCACTTGGCCTCTCCAGACCTCCTCCCCTGGATGGTGGCCTTCACCTGGCCCTGAACATGTCTCCAGTCCAGAGTGAGACGGATGCTGAGTTAGCCCACAGAGTGTGGGCTAGCGTGGCAGGGGAGACACCAAGTTTGTTCCAGCTGGGAGAGGTTGAAAAAGGCCAAGGCCCTCAAGACTGTTTTCCCCAGATCCTGTATCCGGGAGAGAGGTGGGTGTGCCAGCCTGGCACCTGGGCTGGGACCCTCCAGTGAATCCAGCACAAGGCCCTAAGAATGGTCAAGCTGGGATCACTGGGGTGTTAGAAGCCAAAGGGGAAGAAATGAGCTCAGTTGAGAATTTTTCTGCCTACTTGGCAACAAAGCGCAGATGTGAGCTGACATCTGTGAAGCCCTGAGAGTCCTTGTGATGTTGAAGTGGTTTCAGTGGCACAGAATGAGCCTCTGGGGCCAGCAGAACTTCACTACGGAGGGCCCCGCTTTCCACAGGGCCTCATTTCCGGTGAAAGGGTCTCTGAGTTCTGCTTTGGGCAGAGGGTGGCCACCAGTTTCAGGCCTGGGAGGTGTGAAGCAGATGGCAGTCCTGGAGAAGGAAGGGGCTGGGTGGCATTTTAGAGGGAGTAGGAAAGGATGACTTTCACGTTCCAGGCACCACAAGACTACTGCCTCTTCTTCACTGCACACGGGCCTGCAGGACTTTTCTGGGCAGCTCATTGTTCCCAAGGTGGTGGGCATCTGCTACTTCCTAAACAGTGATAAACAATAATGAGAAAGGTTTAGCAGGTTCTGGGTACCGTGTCACTGGCCCTATCAATGTTACCACCTTGCCTGCCCACCTCTTGCCATTTTGCTTGGGATTATGAGAAGGTATAATTTCCCCACAGTATGGAGTCCAGAACCTCTGCAATTGCTGAGCCAGGTGCTTGGCAGGGACTGGCCCTAGCCTGGTAAGTCCTTTCTGGTGTCTATAACTCTTCACCACAGAGTTATGCTTGGCCTCTGATGACTCTCCCCACCTCAGGGCTCTCTGTCCTTCTTCTGTCACTGGCTTTGGTTGGCAGCCTCCCTCCCTAGACCTCAGTGCCTGCCATCTCTTCCCTTGGGTTTTGTGGGGGGACAGGCAGAGGTTGTTCTGCTAGGATCAGCAAAGTCTCACACTCCATTCACAAAACACCAAGCTTGGCTTCTTTCTGCTACCTTGGAGTCCATGATCGCCTTTCATACCAATTCCTGTGTCCTCAGTCCATCCTGGTTTCCTGGAAAAGTTGATGTCAGGGTGGTTCTCAATGGTGCTGGGTTCCCATGGGAAAGGGTGTGTGTGTGTGTGTGTGTGTGTGTGTGTGTGTGTGTGTGTGTCTGTGTGTCTGTGTGTGTCTGTGTGTGTGTGACATTCATGTAAGCTTGTATTCTCAGCCTGTGGTCACATAGCCCCCACCTGGCATGGGCCCCTCTGCTGGCTCAGCTTCTCCGGCCACAGACCACCTGGGTTGTCCCATGTATGGAGAGACGTCAGGATTCAGAGCTAAGGGCAGGGAAAGCTGTGGTTCATGGCAGGGCAGAGGGTGGGGAGGAAAACCACGCATTTCCTGGAGAGTCCTTTCTGGCTCCCTGCTAGGCCCAGGCCACAGGGAGGGATGAGAATCAACAGGCCGCGTTTCCTTCAGGGCGGAAGAGCTGGACTGGGTGTTGGATAGGTGCCCTGGCTGTGTGTCCTCTGGCTGGTTACTCATCCCTTGGGGCTTCTGCCCCCAGCTACAACAGTGGTGGTGACACACTGGAAATGTGAGTCTTTCTGGTGTTGCAAGGAGGCGGCCATGGCACCACAGAGATTTGCAAGAAGGGACAGCTTCCTACCTCCTACCTTCTTCCTTTTCCTTATCTTCCTTTCCTTCCGAGATGTCATTACTGAGTATCTCCAGATTGCCAGCTCTCCCTCTCTGGTGCGTGTAACCCAAGGAAACTGTGCTACTAGAGTAAGATGCATCCTTATTTTTGATCAGGTCTCAATGAAGACAGCACATCAACAACACTAACAATACAACAACTCCTGAGCCTCTCTGCAGACCTAGCTTCTTCAGTTAAGCAAGATCCCCGGTGATTCAAATGCACATTTTACCACTGGTCTTGGTAACCAACTCCAGTCCATGTTTCAGTCTGACTTTACTACATACCAGCTGGGTAATTTGGGGCAAATTGACTAACTTCTCTGAGTCCTGACTTGTAAAATGAGAATGATAAAAATTTGTTCCCAGCTTTTGTGAGAATTAAATGAGAGACCATATCCCAAAGCTGGAACCAAAGACCCAGGAAGCTCTCAGTCACCTTGAGGGGCCCAGGTTATACTGCCTGATGGCTGTGTAGTTCTCTGACCCTAAGTATTTGTGCTGATATTGAAATAAGAAAAAAAATGTGAGATAATGAAAAGATGGAAATAAAGTGTTTGTAGATGGGGAGGGGAGGAGGGGGTGAAGGGAGGGCAGGGACAAGGGGAAAAAATGAGAACCAAGACTTGTCATGTAGAGGTACAAGATCCCAACAATGAATGTAACTGTACTGTATCCCTAAAATATACCAATAAACTCAATTAAAGCTGAAAAAATAAAGAAAAATAAGAATCAAGATAGATCACGTAAAAGTAAAAAAAAAAAAAAAAGAGAAAGAGGGAGCCTCCCATTCACCCACAGCAGAAAGGCCAGCAGGAGTGAAGTTCATAGGCACGGGAGCCAGACTTCCTAGGTTCCAAACCAACGTCTGCTTTTTCTACTTACAGAATGACCTCAGACATATAACTAACCCAAGCCTTTTTCTCTCTACCTGTACAATGGGGTTGCCCTAACTGGGCTAGTAAGGGCACTCAGAGCACCAACTCTCAGTGAGTGCTCAGCACCAGGTTTTCCTAAAATCCTTGCTTTGCTTAGTTACCCATGGCTCCTGTTTCCTACTCTCTTACTCCTCTTTTTAAAGTGCATGTTTGTAATAAAGAATAAATGGCCTCCTCCCCGAAGCGCACCAGGCCTCCTACGGCTTAGGGGACCAGGATGAGCAGGCAGCAAGCTCAGTAGGAGTGTCCAGCATATACTCATTGCTGTGCCACAGAACATCCAGGACAGAGGTGCCTGAGCCCCTGCCAGGGAGGCCACTGTCAGACACGGGAGGAGGCCCAGCTGGTTCCTAGGAAGCATGAGAGAGAACCGTCCCTCTTGGAATGTTCCTGGGCAAGGCAGCTTCATTGTCAGTGGCTTTCTCCCCACTTTCATTTGTGAGACCAATTACAGAGCATTTTGCACCACAATTACCAGCGTTAAAACCTCTCAGTTCCGTTTGATGAATTTTAGTAGCAATTGAACAGAGGAAGCCATCACACAGGAGATTGTCCCATTGAATCTGCCCACGCGCTGAACTGTGAATTCCAGCCCTCCCCAAGCGGTCACCGGAGACCCTGTGGGGGTTTCCCACTTCCTTCCCATGGGGGTCTTGCACAGGCCCATGTAAGTGACCAGCTATGTGAGCAGAGATAGCTCTAGCCAGGGACAGCCATGCGGTGCCAGGTCCTGGGGACTGGGATGGAGCTAGGGAAGGGGTGGCCCCTTTAAGCCCTGAGAATCCGCAAGCCCTGATATTTTGGAGTTCAGACGCAGACTCATGCCCTCATCTTTCACAGCATTTCCTGTGTGCTGGCCATGCTTCTAAGTGCAGTGCAAACATTAACTTCTTTAGTCCTTATAGCAAACCTGGAAGTAGGCATCTTTTTATTGTTCCCGCTTAATGGATGAGGAAATTGAGGCTCAGAGCGATTAATTTCCTTGAGTCATTCAGCTAGTAAGAGGCGGAACAGTTGGACTCCAGAGTTTCTCCTCTTGTTTTCTGGTGCCACAGTTGGTGTTCAAGAAAGCCTTTTCAGAATTCTTAAGTATGTGGAAGGAAATGAGTCTAGAAGAACTAGAACTTCCAGTCCAGAAAAACGAAGGAGAGGACAACAGGACTAGGTGTCTACTTGTGTGGGAGCAGGAATCCAAATGGAATCCCTAAGGAGCTAAGAGAGCCAGGATACAAAGAAGGGTCTGGGTGGTCTACGAGCTGCTCTTCACTGGAGATTCTGTGTCTAGACTCCAAATGCAGAGTTCAGTTTTGTCTTAGCAGAGAAGGCCACACTCCATTTCCTGGGTGGTAGCTGCTTGCTCTGGTCCCTACAGTGAAGGAAGACACTAGCCATCTGTCTTTATCCATTCTGTTTCCTTTGTGGATTTAAAGCCAGGTGGATTGGGGTATTAGCTTTATTCCTTGAATATTTGCAGAATGAGAAACAGGCTAAGCAAGAAGATGCCACTCGTCTTAGATTATGCAGCCAGGGTGTGGCTGAGTCAGGTTTCAAACTCTGTCTCTATCCAAACCCCTGCCCTATCCGTTGCACTCCACTGCCTCCTTCACTAGGACAAAGACAGACCATTCACACAGGCACATGGGATAGGCCCAAAGACAGCATGTGTGAGGGCCCAGCAAACCCTCTGTGGAAATTTGTCTGTCTGTCTCTCACTTCTGTTCAAACTGAAAGCTCTGTGAGGGTCTAGGTTAGGACTGAACTGTCTTTGGGTCCACCCCAGGGCTTGGCATCTTGTTTGTGGGTCCGCCAGGCAGGGAGTTAAAGCAGATAGGGCCCTGCTGAAATCTGAAACTCACAGCTGGAGGCAACTCTCTTTCCTTAAAAACTTGGGAGTTTTTACCTAAATCCTTGTGGGAAGGGGTCAGCCCCATCTTGAGTCGCCCGAGCCAGTCTGTACTTCTCATGCCTCCATCTGGTCCTACTTCTGGGACTCAGGCTTGGCTGAAAAGGGACAGGAGATCTTTAGGAAGTGGCAGGAATGTTACTGGGACTGGTCTTTGTTTTTATTGGAGGTGGTGATTCCTCCTCTATTTCCTGTAACCAGCTGGCCAGCCCCCAGTCAGGAGCTCTCTCTGGGGTTTACCCCACAGCACTTGAGCAGGGACTGGGCTAATGACAATGGTTTAGGGTGAGGCTGCCCCTCAAGTGTCAGATTTCTGAGGTCTAGCTTGGGAGGGACTAAGGAACCTATCAGAGGACAGAGGGCTCTCCTGTTCTTTAGATCAGTGGTTCTCAAGCTTTCACGGCACACAGAGTGCAGGGGCCTACCCTCAGAATTTGACACAGTAATCTGGTTGACATAGGAACATCTGCATTTCTCAGAGCCTCCAGGAGATGCCTACACCATCAGCCCAGGGACCAGCCTTTTATGGGTTGCTTTGGCCATTTCTCTCTTGATCCCTCCCTTGTGAAGTGTTCTCTAGCTGGCACTGGGCTGTGCGCCTACCCCATCACACACCCTAGCTTGGTGGTGATGGCCTGTAGGGTAATAGGATCAGAGCAGCTCAGGCAGGACTCCCAAACAGACGATGACCTTGCAACAGGAAACCTAGACTGAACCTAGAATGGTCACGGGAGGAGACTACAGGCCCTGCAGAAGGCTCTAGAACACTCTTCTGATTCAGAACTTGGAAGCTGTGCGGAGCAGAAAAAGAGTGTTTACTTGAGTCCTCTGCTTTCTGACTGTGTGCATGTGTGATTTTTGAGCCAATTACTTTCCTCTCTTGCCTCAGTTTCTTCATCAGTAAGAGGAGCGAATAATACTTTCCCTGGTTGCTTACAGGGTATAGATGAGATTAGAAAGGGAGAGTTCCTAGGATGACACCTGCCAGGAAAGGTACCTCCCCTCCCCACTTTCTTCACCATCACATAGATTTTATGAGTCAAGCTTAGCTTGGCTCCTTTTCCCTTTCAGCCTCTCCAGCCACTGGACCATCAGCCTACGTTATCATAAAAAAGAGACTGGATTTTAATTTGTGGAATGTTTCTTTCTTTCTTCTCCCCCACCCCCTGCCCCGTTTAAAGAAAGCCTAATTAGGAAGCCCGTTAAATGCCTGCAATTCCAATATAATTCTATTAAATTCTCCCTGTAAAGTTAATGTTACAGACTTTTTAACAGATGTTTTAATTAGGCATTGTTATTAAAGAGAATACTGTAGAAATTAAAACCAGACCCTAAATGGGGGAAGAAAGGCAGTTTTCTTGTGCTGGGTAAATGGTGGCAGCCGCCCAGCAAAGAGCTGTTGGCAGCAGGTCATGAAAAACACGCACAAAGGGAGTGGGAAGGCTCAGTGGGATCTGCATTGCTCAGCAAGAAGGAAAAATGCCTGCGCCTGGTCCATTCGGCCAGCACAACCGCAAGCCTGGCCAGTGTGGGAAACAGAGAAGTGAGAGGGGCAGAGGCTCGCTGGCTCTGGCGCTGTTTGGGGGTCTGTTCCTGTTGTGATTGTCCCATTGTTAAATCTGTCTCATCTGATCCTTATGGGATTACACTTACCCATTTTACGGATGAGGAAGTAGAGGCTTGGAGACATCTGATCATTTCCCCAGGAAGATACAGGAAGGGGCAGGGCTGGGAGTTGCATTTGGATTTCCTGTTCTGTGGTCCTGGCTCACTCATCCAACAGCTGTATAATATAGTGGTTTTGGAGTATGTGGCATGAACTTTGGAGACAGAAAAGCCAGTTTCTCACTGGCTATATGTCCTTTATAAAATTTCATTTGAGCCTCAGTTTTCTCATGTGTAAAGTACAGAAAATAATAGGGCCTTTAATTCATGGTGTTACAATGAAATGTCACAAAGAAGGTACCAAGCAGAAGGCCTAGCAGGGCCAAATGCTCAGGAAGTGATGATCGATAAGAGTGTTAACTAGCAAGTGGCAGAGCTGGGACTCCAGTCTAGAGGTCTGGTCCAGGGGCTGTTCTCAGCCTGGTAACACACTGTCTGCCATTGTCTGTGCCCTGTGATCTGAGGAGTAGCATCACGTCTACTGCCAGGCAAGCATGGGATCTGCCCGAATGTGGTTGGCTCAGCTGAACCATTCTGCTGCTAGAGATGATGGGACTCACTTATTACCATGGGGACACCAGGCTCCCTCTGAGGTACATCATAGCTCCAGATGGCTCTCTTAAGCAGGGATGAAGGAAAGAGATGTGAGAGTACGAGATTCAAATCCTGCTTCCTTTACCAGCCTGTGGTGGATTAATCAATGGCCAATTTAGAATGCTCAGCTGAACTGAATCGGCGTGGTTTGGGTGTGGAAGACCCACCTAAGGATTGTTGTCAACAGCATAAAAAGAGAATTGGAGGGGAAGATCTTTGTCTGTTGATTTTTCTAGGAGAAGATTGCTGCTTGGTTTTCATGATGTGAACTTGGCTGTTCTCTCGTCGGAGGTTCTTGGGGCCTTGCTGTTGCTGAGAATGACTGCTGTTCTTGTCAGGGGAGCTCTGATCTTCACCGTGAGCATCACTTCCTGGCTCCAATTTAGATCCCTCAGACTAGTGGCACAAATCCTTCACCCTACCTGGTCAGGTTTTCTGGCTTCCACCTTTGACCTTTGGTCCTTCCTACTGTAGCTCCTCAATATGGACAGCCTGGAGTTATTGCTGTGGGGTCTTGGACCCTGGCTGGACTCATGGAGGGTATTGCCTTGGACTCTAGGCCTTCAGCTGGACTTGTGTGGAACATTGTCCTGGAATCCAGGCCCTAGATTGGATTCTTTGGGTCTTTAGTGTGCAGCTACATCTGTTACACTTCTCTGCATGTGACTTTTGGGGTGACCATTAGAAAATAATCCTATAAATTATGTGTCCTGTATTAAATCTATTCCATTGCAAACCCTGTTTGCAACACAGCCATGGCGAAGCCACTGACCTGTTGGCCTGTGGCCTGCACTCCTTCCTTCTGTGCCTTGTTCTCTCCCTCCCTGCAGCACTGAGCCAAGAGCTGGGGTAAGCGTGAGTGCTGCTGGGAGGCACTGAGGGGCTGACACGCCAGGCTGACACCAGAGGTGGGTGCCTCTGGTGACATGCTCAGATCTGCTTCTTCCGGGGGGTAATTTTCCTGTCCATCCTCCAAGGCTGTCATTATTCAAATGATGTTTATTTTGGTCCTGTGACCCAGATAGATCTGCTATGAGCAGTTTTTGAAAGGAAGAAATGATGGAAGGGAGCCCCTTTGTGGGTCTCATCCCTGACCCCCTCTGCAGACTCCCTGGAGCCAACACCAGTTTCTATCCCCTTTCACTGCCTCTGGAGCCATCATCCAGGTCACCTTTCTGGGTTGAGGAATGTCTCTGGGAACAACTCTTACATGGATGGTCCTGTGGTACCAAGGGAACAGCCTAGCACCCAGTGGGTGCTGTACATTTACTGGATAGTGAAGGATGACTTCATCACCCGACCTTAGGCATCCTTGGTCATTGGCTTCAAGGATATGGGATAGTTTTCTCAGCCACCTTTCTTTAGAGGTAATAGTTTCCGTAAAATCATGGTCTCTGAATTTCAGTGTTGCTGCGTGAGCTTGGCCAAGTGGCTTAGCCACACTGAGCCTCAGTTTACTCATCTGTCAAGTGGGGAATAGTAATCCTTGGTCTAGGCCCTGGAATACTATATTTATAAAGTTGGACCATGTTTTTGAAAGTATCTGATGCATAGAGAACGATTATAGATGGCAGTGAGCAAGCTAGGCATGGAGGTGCCTCCTATAATACCAGACATCTGGAAGGCTGAAGGAGGAGGAGCACAAGTTCGAGCACAGACTGGGCAAACTGGTGACTGAGTGAAATTCTGTCTGAAAAAGGGGAAGGGACTGTGGATATGGCTTGGAGGGAAGGCCCTGGATTCATTTCTCAATATTGCAAAACAAAAACATAAAGAACAAACAAACAAAATCAAACAAAGGTAGTGAGCAGAGCAGTTATTATATATGTGCACATCTGTATTCACAAACCTCCAGAATAAATGGAAAATATATGTAAGAGTCCTAGAAACAGTCCTAGAGAGGTATAGTAAATTACCTTCGGAGGGTGGGTCTGGGGGTTTGATGGCTTCTTCTTTTCTCTCCAGTTTGAATGGGTTGAAAATCATGGGCCTGTATTATTTTTAAATTTAAAAAAAGGCAGCAAAACCCCAGTGCAGAAACAATTGATGGTTTTGAGATCTCTGATTAGTGGGAGTCAGCTGATTTTCAAATAATAGTCAGATCCTTTAGAGCACAGGGTGGGCTGAATGGGCCATCCCTCTGGTTGGAGGAATTGATCCATTTTGGGGTCCTCAGTAACTGACTGTGTTGGAATTCTGGCTTTGTGACTTAGTAGCCACTCCACTTTAGGTGAGTCTTCTGATCCTCAGTTTCCTGGTCTGTAAAATGGGATTAACAGAAGCTATTTGCAGGGCTGTGTTAGGGGAACCGAGAATGAGGTGAGGCATCAGGATAACACACACACCAGGTAAACAGCAATTTGGGTTACTTTTGGATTTTCCTGATGCTGTACCACCTCTAGTATCATGGAAATGCCTGAGGTCAGGCAAAGGCTTCGAGAACGGACACTTCATCACTAACCTGAGCACACTTAAGCCTTCTTGGCTCCTGGAGGCCAGTGCTTCTTCCCTTAAGACTCCCTCTGTCTCCCCACAGGGCTGAGATGAGGGTGTGGAGATGCCCATCTTTCAAGAATCTGCAGGTGGAAATCATCTGGAGCAGTCTGCGTGTCCATCCAAAGGGATCTGCTTGAATTAGCCCCTATATAGCCACTCAGGAACCCTATACAGCTATTACAAGTGAATTGGACCATGCCTTCGAGATAGGTGAGATATTCCACAACTGATTAAGTGAAAAATAAGAACGAAATATGATCTTGCTTTTAGAGGAAATATAAGATGAAACAGTCATTTGGCTGGGTGCAGTAGCACATGTTTATCACCCAGCAACCTGAAGCCTGAGGTAGAAGGGTCACAAGTTGGAGCCAAGAATGGGCTGGGAACGTAGCTCAATATGAAGGCCTTGGGTTCAATTCCCAGAAAGGCTGCCCCCCCAAATCCTTAGGCTAGCAGAGGTTAAGAACTTTTTTCTTATTGTGCATCTCCATTAACAACAGCAGCAAGGACAAAAATAACGGAGGTTTTAAAAAATACATGGAAAAACGCTTTATTCACAATTGCCAAGACTTATAAGCAACCTCTGTATCCTTCAGTAAATGCATGAATAAACAAATTGTGACACACCCCAACAATGGAATATCATACAGCACCAAAAAGTGGGCCCTTGAGCCATGAAAAGATACAGAGGAAGTTTAAATGCATATTACTAGGTAAAAGAAGGCAATCTGAAAAGGCCACATACTCTATCACTCTAATTACATGATATTCTGGAAAAGGCAAAATTATGCAAAGAGTAGAAAAGATCATGGTTGCAAGGGGTTTGGAGATGGGGAGAGATGGAGAACAGAGGATTCTTAGGGCAGTGAAACTGCTCTGTATGATACTATAAAGGCGGATATGGTCACTGTACATTTGTCAAAATCCACAGAATGTATAACACCTGACTGCACAATATGGATTCTGGGTGATAATGATGGGACAATCTTCTTCATTAGTTGTAGCACAAATACCACTGTGGTGCCAGATATTAGTAGCGGGGAAGGTTGGGTCTGTAGGGCAGGCGATACATGGGAATACTTTGTACTCCTTCTCGGTCTGTCAAAAAATATGCAAGAACTTTGCTGAGTTAAGTGCTGAGAGAGATGAGATAAGGAACTTGGGAGGCTGGTACAACTGGGAATCTCTGGGGTGAATCTGAAGGTGAGAGCTGTGCTTGAACAGTGAGCTTAGGGGCAGAGTTGCAGGCAGGGCCAAGTGTCAGGGGGCAGAAGGTCCTTTTGGAGACCCCCAAAGACTGTGATCTGTGACTGGGCTACTTCCGCAGGCTGACCTCTGCTTTGCAGCCCAAGCACATGGGGAAGGAAATGGAGGATTATGGGTGTGGCAGGTAAAATAATGTGGCGCCTCCAAAAGATGTGTACGACCCAATCCCAGGAACCTGGGTCTGTGTGAGGCCGTATGGTGAAAGGAGAAGTCAGGTTTCTACTTCACTGACCTTAAAAAAAGAGGTTATCATGGATCATCTGGGTGGTTACATTGTAATCACAGGAGCTCTTCAAGGAGGGAAGAAGGAGGGATTTGATGTGAGAACAACTCAACCTGCCCTTTCTGGCTCTGAAGGAGAAAGGGCATCGTAGCTTTCTATACCTGGAAAAGGCAAAGCAATTGGATTCTTCTCTCAGGCCTTCAAAAGAAGGATCACAGCCTCAGGGACAACTTAATTTTAGTCCAGCAGGACCTATTTTGGACTTCTGACCTCCCGAAGAATATAAAAAAATTTGTGCTGCTTTAAACCACTAAGTTCATCGCTTTCTCGGCCTTTTGGCTAAGATCGAGTGCAGTAAACCACTAAGTTTATGGCAATTTGTTACAGCAGCCACAGAGAAATAATAAAGTAGTGATCTCTCTTTAAAGCATCAAACTTTTAGGGATAAAGAGTACATTTTATACAGTCCCCATTGTGCCTTTGTGTGGTGTGAAGCTCCGGTTCCAATAAGCACCAGGAATCGGTGTGGATATGTGTGAACTCCGAACCAGAGTGGAGTTTGGGGATAAAAGGGCCAGTTGCCTGCTGGACTAAGGTGCAGTTGTCTGGTCCGTGGAAAGGGCAGGTTGGCCATACTGCAGCACCTCTGCTCCTCCCCCAGGTCTTTGCTTGTAACCACCTGTGTAGCAAAAATGCCATTTAAGACTGAACTTGGACCCCAGGTCTTGCCACCACTGCTGCGTGACTCTCTGAGCCTGAAAGTCGCAACGCGTCGAGTGGGCCTAGAACTGTCTTTCAGTTTTCATGTGAGTCAGGTGGGGACCTGTAGCTGAAGCCCTGGGTTTACTCTTGGTTTAGAGGGGAAGCAGAGATACAGGTGGGGTTTGTGGCCCATTAGTATGAGGAAGGCAGGCAGCCCTTGCCTGGTCTGCTGCCAGAGTTACTGTCTGTAAAGGTCCCCCAGATATTCTGCCAGGCACTTCCCAAGGCTCACCTGTTTGATGCATGTATATCCTAGACTTGGTTTTTCCACCATCCTCTTGATAGAGGCTTTAGAAAAGTCTCCTTTGTATTTGAAGTCCCTTGACAAAACATTTTCACTGGGAGGCGTGATTAGACATTTCCAAGCAGCTAGCAAGCCCTGTGCTGATTATTAGGTGGGATTCTCTCTTCTCTGATTCATGCTGCCTTTTTGCTAGCCAAACATGGTTTTCTTTGAGACCCAAGACTCACTTTCCTGGCCTCATGCAGTTGTGATGCAGAGGCTCAGTGTGGGTTTAGGGTAATACCTGCCTTATCCAGCCCCAGAAGGTCCTAGAGAGTGCCAATATGACTTGCATTTGAATAAATGAAGGGCAAAATTACAAAGCTGGCTTTCATTTGATTCAGAAGAGGCAGAAGAGTGACACACACACACACACACACACACACATCTGGTCTCAAGGGGAGCTGGTAATAGATGTACAACTCACCCCAGAGCTCCAATTCGAGGAGGAATCTGGGTTTTGGCTTTTTAGACCTGCCCCAGGAATTCTGCTACAGGGGTCTATGTTGCATTCTTTGAGTGCCACTGATATGTGGATCTTACATAGGCATAGGACCAGGTGGACCTTGATCCAAATTCCACAGTATTTATTAGTGGTGTGATCTTAGTTTTGTCATTTCACCTTCCTATGCTTTACTATTCTCAACTGCAGAATATCCTTGTTTTAAACCATCACAATAGCGCATTTTCCAAGTAACTAATGCTAAAACCTCTGTGGCACTTCGTTTGACCTTCACAACAGTGCCCAGGGTAGAAACTATTATTTTTGGACTCTGGAAGCTTTCCTTAAGATTGCCTTTCCTCCTTGTATTTTTCAACTGTGATGCTGAGTCCAGTGCCAGATTGGTAGCAGGTGCTTGATAAACCCTCCTGCCCCACCCTAGCTGATTGCTCTAGTACTGGATGCGTGAGAACCTCTTAGGGAGCTGCGAATAGGGCTTTCATGGACTGGAAGGGCTCAGAGCCCCACAGTGGACATAAATCCTCCAGGGAGAATTCACCAAGGCTTACTAATCACAGGTGGAAGTGACCCACAGGAACAAAGCTGGTCTCCTGTGATTATTTTGTTGGCATAACTTTCCAAGTGCATAAAAATATAGAAGAGAAGCCTTCTAGGTGGGTACCTAGTTCTACAAGGAAAATCTCAGCAGGAAACTGGTGATTACTCCATCAGAGCAAGAAATTTCAGAGAGTGTGATTCTTAATGACTTTACAGAAATGATCCCCTCTCTGAGCTCAACCATACTTAGTGCAGTGAAGCCTCTTCCAGGAAGATACTGCAACAGTGTTGTGTGTAAATGGAGATAGATTTACTGACACAAACCCAAAGCTGATTTGCTTTATCAATAATAAAACAAACCTTGCCAAAAAGAACAAAGGATAAATGTGGTTTGTTGTTTTAATGTATTGTTTTATAACAAATTAGATTTTCACCCTCTCACCCATAAACTTTCCTAGCTGAGTTTTAAATCATCTAAGTCCCATGGGTCAGTCAATGTTAAACACCTTCTATGGTTCTGTTAAGAGCTTCAAGGTCCATAGGCCAGTGATGGCTTTTCTTCGAGCTGTTATAATAGTCCTTTCATTCATCCAACAAATATTTATTGGACACTTACTGTGAGTGAAGCAATATTTTCAGCCCTGGAGATATATCCATGAAGAAAACAGACAAAAATTTCTGCTTTTATGGAGTTTATATTTGAATAGGGGAAGACAAGGAAACACAACACACAACAGAACACAATACAGCACAACACAATGCAACAACAACAAACCAGCGAGAAAAAAAATTAGGAGAATCTGGGTGAAGAAATTTACATCTGGAAGTCTGCACTTCTTTGCTTTTTCTATAAATTTAAAATTAAAAAAAAACAATATATATATTTTTTATTATAAGTGCTACGAAGAAAAATAAACCAGGAAAGGAAAAAAGAGATGCTCTGGGTTAGGAGGAAGTGTTGCGATTTTTTAAAGGATGGTCTCTGGAAAAAGTGACATTTGAGTGAAGATTTGAAGGGTATAAGAAAAAAAGCTATGGGGATAGTTGGAAAAGCTGTATCAGAGAAAATGATGAATTACAAAGCAGTAGTCGTACTCTGCCTCCAAAAGGCACATGATAATCCCAGTGTTTACATACTTGTGTGTGCCTTCCTATAGTGACTTGGATGATGTGTTAAACAAGCATATTGTGGGTATGTGGATTCTTTGTGTAGGTCATAAAAGAGGCTCCAGTTCTGACTTTGCTGTCTCTTGAATCACTTGGTCTTGGTATGTTGGCCACCATGCTGTGAGCACACTTGAGCAGCTCTATGGAGAGGTGCACTTGGATAGGAACGGAGGCTCCAGACAACAGCCAGTGCTGACTTTTGAGGTTTGTGAGTGAGCCCCCTTGGAAACAGATCCTCCAGCGTTTAGATAATTAGCACCACGTTGACACCTTGACCTTAGGAAAGACTTTGGGGCAGAATCGCTTAGTTAAGTTGCTCCCAGATTTCTGATCCACAGGAATTCTGTGGGATTAAAACATGTTATTGTTTTAATCAGCTGGCATACTGGAGTTATTTGTTACACAGCAATAGATAGCAGACACAGGTGTTGAAGTAGAAGTACATCTCACTGCTCAAGGAATAGCAAGGAACCAGTGTAGTAGGCATGGAGGATGAAAGGATGTAAGGGTGAAAACAGGAAGATGGGGGTCTGAGTTAATTTCCTCAGGAAGAAAAGGCTTCTTCTGTGTGTTGTTGATGATGATGATTATTATTTTAGCAATTGGCTCTCTTAAGAGTTTCTCAGGCTCAGGCCTTGGGAACAAGTTTCTGATGCTCTTTTTCTTTATTCTTCTGGTCTTCTGAGGTAGGTTTGAATTCCCTCTTCCCAGGAAGTCTGCAGTGGTATGTTCCTTTCTGAAGTGGTTTCGGTGAGACCTTATGCTGAAAGTGGGCCAATGCCTCTTAGGTCATTTTTTAAAAGGCTAAATCTAACTTGGTAGGGAGCTAAGATAGATTTAAACAAAAAGAGAGAGAAAGAGAAATAGAGAAGGGAATTTTATTAATTAAGGAAATTTGTTCAGAAGAGAATTTGCAGAGTAGGTGAGCTGAAAAGATAGTTAAGGGTAGTTGTGCAAAGGGTAGGGAAACAGAAATGGGAGAGATGAGGGTTTTGAGAAGGTTCGCTGCTCTCTGGAAATTCAGCATAGCTGGTGTGGATACTAGGAAAGTGGTACAGGGCAAGGGGATGGAGAGGTGAGGAAGGATCTGGAGAGTTGGGTGTACAGGACTTTGAGCTTAAATCACATCCTGCCAACCAGAGGCTCACCTCCAGGGTGCTGCTAATCTTCCAAAGGTGGTCTGCCGAATGGTGTCCTAGCTGAGTTCCAGCTAGAATTGTTTGGTTACAAGAGTCATAAAATACAGTCTGATTTGAGGTTAGTAAAAAAAAAAAGGAATTTATTGATTTACCTATGTGAAAAGACCATGGTTCAATGTAGTCAGAACTTGTTCTTCCCTCTTCAAGTCTTGTCTTTTGTCACACTGGTAGTATTCTCCCTTAGGGTCCCCCCCCCCGCATTGTAGTTGCAAGGTAGTTGTCAAAACTTTTCCAGAGTTAAAGCTAGCAGGAAAGATGAATTGTGTTCCCGCAGTACATAATGACAAAGTCTTGGTATTTGTCATGATGGCTGATGCTACTTGTAGGGACTTGTAGGGGTCTTGCGTCCTCTCCTAGGTCAATCACTGCCACCAGTGGGTGTGAAAGTTTGATTGGCCAGGCTTAGGTCGCCGGTTACCTTTTTTGGAACTTGGAGACAGAGAATGTGGCTGCCCAGGTGGAAATCAGGCTAATGCTACCGGCGGGTGTATGGGTCATGTGCTAAGATGCAAAAGGACATATATAGTTGAGGAGTCAAGATTGTTGTTCAGTAGTATATAAGAGGGCAAGGCCAAGTCACTAAGTCTACTCAAGCTGTTAGGTAGAATTGTAAGGTCTCCATTAAATAGATAAAACTGTGTGCCTTTATAGATTCTGTAAAATATTGTTGCATTATAGTAATAGTTGCATTGTCTTTGTTATTGACTCATTTCATACTATTTGGAGTCCTTGTACTCCTTTGTGTTAGTTAGGGTAATAGTAATGCTAGCTACTATAATAGATAAACTCTAAAATATTATTGTCTTAAAATAATTTTCCTGAAGTAAGGTACAGTATATAAGTTCTTAATTGATAGTGCTGGGTCTCTGTTTTCATCATCTCCTTGGGTTTTACAGTTCTTTATTTTCCAGATCCCAGACAGGGAGAAAGAAGGTGGGAAGAGAGCATCTTCTTCTTGAACGCCTCTGCCTGTTAAGGAGATGCATATGGCTTTCATTCAGTTCGGGGTTGAGAAGTAATCATGTGGTTCCACCTAGTTCAAGAGAGACTGGGAAGTGTCCTACCAGGTTAATCATGGTCCAACAACTGATGTGTGGGATGGGGACATAAATCTTTGGTGAGCAGCTGGCCAGCTTTGCCATACCCTCCAAGCATGCTGCCCCATATTGTGTTTTTAAAGTTACAGGAAATGTGTGTAATTATTGTCAAATGTGACTGTGGGACCCTGAAAGATTTTGACAGGGAAATGACATATCAGATCAGTCTGTGCTCTCATAACATGAAGGAGATGATGCAGATGAAACAGAAAGGGAGGGTCCAGGCCACTGTTGTCAGTTTGGCCTCATTTTTAAGGGTACAATACTCTGAGGTGTCTTGTGTTTCTATTCCTACCATGTAGCAAAGACTCACCATGTGCAACGCTATGAGGCAAGTACTAGAACATACAATTTGCAAATAAACAAATGAAAGTTCAGAGAAGGCAGTTGATGTGTCCAAGGTGGGCTGGACCTCAGGCGGGTCGTCACTGAAGCTGCTACTCTATGATTGAAAAAGTATTTGGGAACTCAGCGGGGACGGCATTCCTTTGCACTGTGGCATGGTATCTTAGGGAGAAAGAGACCTGAGTATTCAGGGGTGACGAGTCTTGGCTGGCAGGTAGATTCGATAGTAATTTGCATCTTGACCTGGAGTAAATTTTTAAGCACTGCCCTTCCTGTTTCCTGCCCATACCATAGCATCACCTCTGAGCCTCTGACAGAGATGCTCTGTGAGCCCTCTCATTAGCTTCTAGGAGTCTTCTCCATGGCTCCCGGCCTTGGTGGGGAGGGGGACCACAGACACGCTCCCTGGGCTGAAGGAGAGGTTCTGCTGACTGGGCAGATGGGGCCCACGCACCCGGGACCTGGGGAGATTGAGAGGAGAAAGTGGCTGAGCACAGCTTTGCGAGGCCTGGTGATTTATGAGGAGCAACTTCCGCGGGCCATCTGGACCAGGAACTTCAGGAAGCACATCCTGTGTGGAGGCGCAGGCAGTGTGGGATCCCTGCCAGAGAGGAGGAGGGTTGCAAGAAGTGGGAGGAGAGGGGATGAGAAGGCAGGAATGGGGCAGAGACAACATGGTGGGAGCCTGAGCAGCAAAATCACACCAATTTGTGTTTCCACTTTCAGAAGCTTTGGACAGGGTAACCTTAGGGCCTCAGTCTGATTACCTTTAAAATGGAATGACAACATAGCCACTGTGCTGTTGAGCCTTTAAAATGAAACATGGTTTCTAAAGCAACAGCCCCATGCCTTAAGGAAGGAAGCTGATGTGACTGAGCATCGTCCAGGTGCCAAGCATTCCGATGGGTGCTGGGAAGACAGTGATCCCCAGACCCTACGGTCTAGAAATGTAATATGTGAGATTTTTATGGTGAACCCTGAGAACACAGAGGTAAGAATGACTAACTCTGTCTGGAGCTGACATTTGAACTGAACCTTAAAAGAGAAACAGGAGCTAAGTGGGCAGTGAAGAGATGGCAAAGGGAACATCCTGAACCAAAGCCTTTGCATCTACTGTTGGATCATTCACTTGTAACCCTAGCTGTGATGTTCTACCTCATGTTGAAGCCAGATCCAACTGACCACCTCATATGTTATGTCTGGGTGTATAATGGACACTTCAAACTCATCATGGCAAAACTCCTTCCCTCCACCTTAAGACCTTGACCTTCGCTCTCCTGGCTCTTTCCTCTTTTGGTAAATAGTACCATCATCCACTTAGTTACAGGGGACAAAAATTTTGAAGACACTCACCTGTCTTTGATTTCTCCTTTTTTATTCTCACTATGACTAGGGTTATCTGGTTGCGCCACTTCCGAGGTGTACATTGCACTGAATTTTGTGACATTATCCTGACCTCACATCTGCAAATCCAGTCTTGCAGCAAGTCCTTTCAGTTTCCATTTCCCACGTACACCCAGATCCTATTTACTTCATGTGTCTTTCCTGAACTATCACCACATACTCTGAAACACTGAGGGGTCGTGCCCAGACAACTGCACAGGATCTGCACCTCATTTTTGAGTTGCCGCATCTGCCTTTCCTAGTCTGGTCTCCTCACAGCTGCCAGAGTGGTCCCCACACAATTATAACAATAATAATGACAATAATATCAAAACAAAACATTCCTCTGCTTAAAGTATCAGAGAGTTATTTTCACAGCATTTCTATATAACAAATCACCCTAAAACTCAGTGCTATCCAGCTACCAGCATTTCTTGCTTATGTATCTCAGGCTTGGTTAAGCCTTGGGTGAACTGGATGGGATTTGGCTCCAGCCTGCTGGCCTAGGTCTGTTCGGCACAATTTTCATCCTCTTCAGACCAGTGACTACTCAAGGCTTAAAGTGAAAAGAGAGGAGCACTAGGGGGCAAGCTCATCTTTGCAAGAACTTTCCGAGCCTCAGCTCCCAACATATCTACTACTATCCCATTGCTCAAAGCAAGTGATGTAGTCAAGTCCAAAGTTAAGGAGAAAACAGATATCATCACCATTAGGCCACGGCAAAGGTGTGGATATATAATTTATTACAGTGGAATAAAGAATTGGAACCAATAATTCCGTCTTCAAGAAAGGCTTTTAATGGCTTTCCATTAAACTTGGAATATGATCTAACCTCCACCCACTTCAAAACCTAGTTCCTGAGAGAAGACTGATAATTTCAACACCTACCACCTTGCCTTTCACCCATTTCTCTTTCACCATGCTGTTTCCCAGGCTGTGCCTCAGACTTTCCAAACTTCTTTTCTGCCTCAGGGTCTTTGCATTAGTCATTCATTGTCTGGACCACACTGATCCCAGATCTTCACAAGACAGGCTTATTATTGGCATCATGTCTCAGGTGAAATACCACCTTTGTCCATGGAGCTTGTTAAGAGATGCAGATGTCTGGGTCTACTCCAGTAACACATACTGAGATGTCACTTCTAGGAATGAGTCTTAGGAACCTCTTTGCACAGCTGCTAACCAAGATAATAGAGAAACTGTAGGTAAGAAATATATGCCCTGAAGTACTGGGGAGGAAGTAGAGGGCTTAATCTGTTTTGAGGTCAAGAAGATTTCAGGAATACAGCAGCAGAGCCAAGACTTGAAGGATGTGGAGGAGGGTGAGAAGCAGACCGGACTTCATGTCTTTGCTTTATCTCTTGACTCTACAAGTTCCTCCATGAGCCAAGTTACTCTTCCTGGATCCCTCAACCCATTCTCCCAGGCTCAGTTGGCACTGCCTTCCATTGACGACATTATATATGACCACCATCTGAGTGCCTTCGACAACCAATTCCACAGGAAGTCTTAGAAAGCGTTTTCTCTGTAAATGATATTTTTTAGTGTCTGTCACCCAGAGTTGTAGAGATTTTATATCACCCATGAAATCCTATTAAGATTTTATTTCCTTTTTTCCTTTTATGATGACTGGGATTTCCTTCCTGAATGAGGCTTCAGGAAATGGGTGTGCCTTGGCAGGACCCTGGCCCTGGAGAGAGTGGGTCCCTGGGGCAACCTCAGCCTTAGTGGCAGCAAAGGCATTCAGTGCTGGTGGCATCCTCAGTGGTCCTGTGGCCCATTTCCTACCCATGTATTTTCTTTGGAGAATCTTATGAGCCAGGAAAGGGAGCCATGGAGCTGTGGAATCAGGAGGCCTGGAGTCAGAGAATCTGACTTAAGACCTAGAATTTCTTGGAGGGTTGGACTTGTGGGATGCTGTATATTTGAATAACTTTAGGTGAGTTATCTGCTTCTGTGAGCCTAGCTTGTATACATATATATATGTACACATGCTATGGTGAGGATAGAGATGCTAAGTGCTTTGTAAACAGGGATAGTATAAGGACTGCTTGTTCACTCTTAGTGAACACATATTCTGGCAAGGAACCTCTCCTTTGGAGAGTAGAGTGAAAGTAGATCTGGTTGGTTTAGATACCATTAGTTAGCCAGTTAGGAATCTCTTCTAACTTTGGGTCAACTAATATTTCAACCTCAAACCCTGAGGTCTCATCAAAGCCACTGAGTAAATACTAACCAGGAAAGGCCCAAGGTGAGAAGCCTGTGACCTTTGCTGGGAGTGTTCCTGTAGGCCACTGGTTCTCAGTCCTAACTGCTTGTGGGGGTCACCCAGGATGACAATGTGATGTGCTCAATGTTCAGCTTTATCCCAGATTGATTAGATAAAAATTACCAAGTGGAGGACAGGACATGAGGGTATTCATTAAAGTTCTTCAAGTGATTCTCATCGTGCAGAACAGGGAGCCCTTCCTTCACATTCAGTCAATCATGGACCCAGCTCCAGAGCACCAGCAACCTGCTCTCATTTTCCCACCTGTTCACCAGGACATCTCAAAAATACTTGTCAAATGGATTCCTGTGTTAATCTTTATTGTATTTAAAACAAAATATGGAACCTGAACTTATCTAGGTTACTGAAAGTTGAGGTTAAACCTGATATTACATTAACAGAAATCACCCATGTTTTAATGGCTTTGGCCCCACTTATGGTCTCCTGAAACGTCCTCTCGACTTTGTTGGGGAATCCTATATGTGTTTAGGAATAAACATATGTCATTCCCACTTAATGAAGTTTGCTAAGCCATTTCTCTCTGGCTCCTCCTGTTTTTCTGGCACTGGCTGCTATGAGATATGGTGGGACAGGCACCTCACCAACTCTACCTGTGTTGGTGTCCCTTGTCAGAGTGCAAGTGACCATGTCCAGTGTGCAATGTCCCAGACAATGGTATCGTTCTTTGGTATCTCCACTGATTAAAGCTACTCTGGGCCTCATGAGAAATGGAGTCTGGCTCTTCTCTCTTGGGGCCATGCTTGTTTGTGCACTGCGTCTTGAAAATTCAGCCTCACCATCCTCCTCCAGAAGCCTCTCCCTAGAGGAATGGGGCATGCGTTCCTGGCCCAGTCCTAGGAAGTGAACAGAGCACTGTGGTCTCTGCAGCATATGTTTTGCTCCTTTTACTGAAATAAAAAAGATTTCACGATTTTAATCTATACTGAATTGTGCAAAATCATTTCCTGGCTGGTCTACACCAAAAGTTGCCATGTGAACCCAGACTCCTCAGCAGTCTGACTTAGAATCTCATGTCCAGCTTAACCCCATATATGGATTCAGTTCACATCAAAGTTGCAACTGAAAATTCCAAGCCTGTTTCATTCCACGAGTCTCTTCATTTAGTTCCCTCACCCGAGGAAATAATAATATTAATATCTGCTCTTTATTGAGTTCTTTGGGATGATATGATGCCAAGTGCTTCATATGGTTTATCTTGTTTAATTATTATAAAAGTCTTATGTAGTAGGTGTTATTATGATCCATTTTATAGGTGAGGGAATAAGATCAGGAAGGTTAAGTAAATTTCCCATTTTTTTTTTCTTAGCACAATAGGTGGGGAAGCTGGGATTTGAATCCAGGTCTGTATGACTCAGATACCACAACTCATGGGTTACTCCTACAGATCCACCCAAGTGGAGTCATGCTGTTCCTTTGACAAGGGCTCATACATCATCCAGAAAATAAACAGATCTTCAGACATAGCAGGAGTCTATGATTTAAAAATTGCAATGGCATTTGCCCATGCCATCTTTCCAATTCCTAAATTCTCCATATTCCTTTAAGAAACCATGTAGACTATGGATGTAGAATTGAATGCCATAACTAATGCTGTTTGAGGCAGACCACCAAGCCCATTCTCTTCAGCAGAGAGAAAAAAAAAATGGACTTGTCACTTGAATGCAAAGCAAGCTAGACTCTTTCTCCTATAGTCTTGTGGACTCACTGTGTGTCCTTGCTAAAGTCATCCTTCTGTGAGAAATGAAACAGACTGATACCCACAGAAGTAGTCCCAGAGTTAAATTAAGTTTTTAGAGCAACAGAAATCCTTGATTAAGTGGAATCTAATGTGGAAATCTACTCAAACAGCTGAGTTGCCATGGTCTAGTGAATCAGTAGTGTGCATCTGTAAGGCTCCCTTGTCCTCTATCTTTGGGAATTTATGGGAATGCAAGTCACTTGCTGATGACAGTTAGAAAATCAAGGCATTAAGAAGTTGGGGAGCATAGAAAGAGAACTTGATTGAATAAATCTATATACCATACTGACTGATCTCAGCAAAGCTCTCCAACCAGTGGTGTTATTGCTAAGTGCTCGCTGAAAGAAAAAAAGCTCTGATTTATAGCATTTGCCAGGTTCTATAGTGTAAGCATTACTGTTATGGGCAATTTTAAGTTAACAAACATGACGTTAATCAGCTTGCAAATTTCCTGAAAATTTAACAATTGGCTTTTGTGAGCTCGTGCAAGACAACTCCAGTATATTACTGCTTTAAAAGTTTTGAATATTTGCTAGATCTAGGCTCTAAGCATTGGCATCAGGCTTCCACTGCCATGGGTACAAAAAGAAAAGCAGGTGGGTGGGAAGCATGTAGATAACTTGGATATCACCTTGATAGTTTTTTTATGGTGGTTTCACCGCCCGTTTCATATTTTGATTGGAAATGTTGCAAGTTTTACCCTGCGATAGAACAAGTAGAAGTGTGACTTGTGGTTCACACTTGAGGCTGATTTAATATAATTTTGACAATTTCAACACATTTCTCACAGTTGCCAATTTGCTCTCTCCTGGATGGCATGATATTGCATTGGGTTACTGTATTGCGAACCACTCCTTTTTTATCCTTTCTGTCTAGCTACCTTCTTTCTGGGCTTAAACTTACCTAAGATCAAGTCTTTGACATAGGCACCTTATATATTTTCTTCTCTCAGCCTGGTGCATCTGGGGGAGCAGAGATGGGATCCCATGGTTTTGAAACTCTCCTTGGCATGCATGTATTTTCAGGCATGAGTGACGAGTCAGTGATTCAGCTTGAACAGAGAAACTGCAGACAGATGTGCTATTCTCACATCTGGCTACTTGGAAGTACAGCTGCAGTTGGCTACCCACTGTTTTTGTATCAGTGGGGGAAAGGATCTTTTTCTTTACTGTGCTGGTGTCTTTGTGTGCTTGGGAGAAAACATTGGAGTCGTGTTCTTGGAGATGCCAGAAGGCTCCAGGAGCTGGTGCAGGTATTGTTTTAAATCTGGGTGTGCTGGCAGAGAGGTGGAAGGGATCTCTGAGTCCTTGGACAGCTCTTCATACCGGCTGACTTGGTTCGGGAGACAAAGCACAAGCCCATTTTCATCCCAGTGACTCTGACTGCACCTCTGCTGGGATTAGGAAACCCATTCCCCAGATGGCACTGAGCCAGAAAATTAGCAATGATCAATGAAAGGGGAAGGATGATGAAATAAAAGTGGAGTCTCAATTATGCTCTAAATGAGCAAGGCAATGTTAGGACTTCAATAGAGGAGGGGCCGGGGACTAGAGGAAGGAAAAAATGATTACTTGGAAGAATTCAGTGCCCTAGTCTGGACTTAGCCATTGATTTCCTATTCTAGTTCCATAGATGGACCATAAAGCCTTGTAGAGTGCACGTGTCCTCCTGCTATATTTCTCCATGATCTGCATAAAGAAAATGTGAGTTCCTGCTCCTCTGTCCAGCAACATCGGATCCTGGGTGGGTCTAAGAGAACAAATGTCTGTGGGTTTTATATTTGACATCAAACTTATTAGCTTCTGGGAAGTCATATTTGTGGTGTCAGGGCACAGAATGATTCTGTACAAACCATGGCCAGAATTATGCTTGGAAAATGACGAAAGTAGTGTGTTCTGTTTGCCCTAAAAGAGGGGTGAAATGTTTCTATGCGATTTCAGTGATCTGTTTAAAAAAGAAAACAAACTTTTTTCTTAAACTACTAGAAGGAAAAGTAATTGATGTTAAATTCAGCGATTTGCCCTGGAAAATGCAGTCATCGGGACAGCCTGTATCAGTCATTTAGGATGGAAACCAAATGTTTTCTTCCATACATATCCAAAACATAAGACTTATCACCCATCTGGCAAAACTTTCTGTAGAAATGTTCAGAGTGGAATTGCATTAATAAGTAGATATCAAGTGAAATTTACTATTTATGCACTTTCAGTGGTCTCTGGAAACCAAGTAGCATGTTGGCTTTGTATCAATAAACATCTCTGCCTTCGGGTTTTTGGGACAGCTTAGCTGCAAAGAGCCATTATGGGATGAAAGAGGAGGGCATGCTGGGAGAAAAATGAAATCAAACATTCATCCATGCAAACACTTCCTTCCTGGATACTATTTGGATTTTAATTTCTTCCCCCCCAAATATAAAATAAAATACAAGATGTTGGTGCTGTTTAGAGATAGCCCACATGTGTACGGCAATGAGACAATTCTCCAAAGTGCAGCTCTCAGTGGGGTGTTTATTTGATTTGTATTGGTTTTGGACCACAGCCTGTAATAAGGAAAGATATGGAAAGAGGCAGGAGATGGCAGTTGGAAGTCTGTACCTTTTTGAACATGAAAGTACAAAAGGGTCATGCATGTATTTAGGTTTTAGTGAAAATTCAATAACCTTAGCAGCAGACACTTTGCTCCGGAACACTAATAAAAATGGAAGAGCTAATAAAGGGCCTAAATTTGAGCTTCTTAGAGATGAAAGCTGGCACAGTGCCTGGCTCGGCTGTCCCTGCCATTGAAGAATGCCCTGGGATGTTTCTGCACATAGGCAAGTGAAGGACTAGGCTGATTTTAAGCATTTTGTAACAACACATGAGCCCCTGGTCTTAAAATGTCAAACAGGTCCTACTGAAATGGCATTCATTGAAAGGGCTGTAGGGATGCCTGAATTTTCTGATAGCAAATGCCCTGATAGACTGGCAAGAATTAAAAATAGGAAGGTCCTTCTCAACCTGGACCACCCTCTACTGGGTCTTTTTGTTGTTTGGTATAGGGGAGTGGCATGGAGATCTCAAAAAAGACCTAGCACGTAAATCAAAGAGGCAATAACCACTAAGAAAGAGCCATCAGCTAGCAAGAAGATGGAAGATGAAGAAAAGGGCTCTCTTTGAGTTATCTTCATCCTCATCTGCACTGGGCACTGTCAGTTTCTCCCATGTTTTGGAAGCTCACTTACCTAAAATCATACCCTTGCAAGTGACAGATCTGGGACTTGAACCCAAACTGAAGGCATGCATGAAGAGCACAGTCATGGCCCAGCCAAACTTGTCTGGGGTTTATGACCTTCAGTTCCAGGAGGATGTCAGGATTTTTGAAAAGAAAAAACTGGCACGGGACTCAGTTGAATGACTCACTTTGTTCTTTGGCTGGATCATGATTTTAGAGAGCCATTTGAGCAATTTCAAGATTTCCTCTTGAAATCACCCCCTAGCCTTCAACCCTCAGGCTGATGCCCTTGGCTTCCATCAGGACTGATACCCTGAGGACGAGTTCACTACATTAGCAGAAGGGTGCTTGAGGACCATCTGTGGGAGAAGCTTAGTCTTCTCTATGGGCTACAGTTCTCAGCCAGCACTAGCGCTGTTTGCAGTCTGAATGCTTCCCAGTGCAGCTCTTAGTACTGAGTTTTGCTACAGTGCCAGGCATGGTACATTACTTCCTGCATCATTAGTTGTCACAGCTCTAAGAGTGGTGTATTATTCCCACTTTACAGATGAAAAGAGTGAAGTTACCAGCTGCCTGATGGGATCCAGATCTGCTCAAATTCAAACCCATGTGGTTGAGAGGGAGGCTCAGTGTAGGGTCCCTCCTGGAGGAGTGTGGAAGATGCTCTTGGTACTTGTGTTGGACCCTTTGTTGTGAGCTGAGATGCACATGTGTGGGGTAGGACAGCCTGACTGTGTGTGGGGGGTGCTGTACCCAGCTCTTCTGTCCAACCCACTTTTGCAATCCTCAGGCTCTTCTCTGGGCCCTTTTTGCAAGCCAGAGTTCCTTTCCTTTCTCTGTGGAGTCCTGGAGCCTCTCACCCAGTGGAACTGACCTGCCAATGATAAATACCATTTAATTACAGAACAAGCTTTTCTGCCATTTCTCTCAGCACGGCTTCTATTGCTGAAGATTAAACTTCATTCCGATACCACTGAATTACCTTTTTAAACCTATTATTTCAATGTGATTAACTTCGCTTCTTTTCATTTAGCTGTAAGCAAAATCTTGTTTACAAGGCAAAAATAGCCTTTGCCTTAATATCGGCAATAATAATACAAACGAACATTGCAAGAAAATAATTTATGTGAAAAACAGGAAAAAATGGCATTGATACATGAGGCTCCTCTTCAATTAATAAAAAGGAGGAAATATTTAAAAACAATTTATCAAAGAAATATATACAGTTCATATATCATGCATTTGCAAAGAATGTAAGAATACTCATTCCACAAATAGTGGAGTGACCCTAAAATTCTAATTCTTTTGTGTGTGACAGAATCAGAGCTGCGGTTAGAATCTGGAGCTGAGCTTGGTTAATGGAGTGCCAAGACGGGCATAGCTGCTGACAAAGAAAGAGGCTTGTTTTGGGGCGGCACCTGCCATGTTCCGCTTTTTGAATGTGGCCAAAATGTATTTCAGGGTTTTAGAGAAAGTTCTTACTGTAAGCCTACTGTAAGTTACTGTAAAGTGGGCAACTCGAAAACTAGGAAGGTTTTAAAGGCACAGATCCATCATTTATTTTATCTGTGTCTTTTCTTTTCAAGATTAAATTCTAGACTATAAAAAAAAACGGAATCATATTAAAAATTGCCAAAGGAAAAAATGCTCGGTGATTTTTTTTAAAAACAGTGTTTGATTTGAAGCAAACCTTGGCAGACTGTTTCCTGAAAGTCATGAGGCCAGGTGCCTCTGGGAAGTGGTGGCATCTGTCACTGCAGTCATGCAGATCCCCTCCTGTTGGGGCCAGAGTTTGCAGAGGGGATACACGGCTGCGTGTTGGCAATACAGACACCGTATGCTGCCACTCGCATTTCTCCCTAATTTATTTTTACCATTTTCTTTTATGGCCTTCCATGAGATGTACTTCCCAGCGAGTTCCTTTACAGGGCAATGCAGAGAAATTAGCATTTACATCATATGTAACGGTTTGCAAAGATTTCCTCCACCCACCCATAAACCAATGTGCTTTTATGAGGAAAACATCAATATTGGAGTGAATATTCCCACATATGGTGCGGTGCCTATGTTTAGCTGATATACAAACTCCTTGATAGTTTAAGAGGAAAAATGGAAAACTGGCAAAAGGCTTTCCATTGTAAACCAGAGTCTGTTGTGCTCAGCCCTGGAGATGCCACGGGGGGAAGGACTTGAGCCAGATGTGCAGACCCCAGCTGGAGCGGCAGCAGCTCCTACCTTGGTTCACTCCTTCCTGCTTGTGCACGTGCTCTTTACCCTCACCACGTTTTCTGGACTTCTCCCTTCTATGTCTCCTTTTTCCCTTCCTTATATACCTGTTCGATATCCACATTTACGCAGCACCTGTGTTAGTCCAGGCTTTGACCTGGTGCTAGCATGAGGGAGAAAATTAGACTCTCTAAGCTTTTCAAATCCATGAAGGTATTTTTAGGTACATGCAGTTGGACTAACTCTCCCCCGATTTAATTGGCATAATGTCAGTGTCACCTGTCATCATCTTGAGCCCCCAGTGTTGGAGGACTACACAATCCAGGACAAGAGCAGTGAGAACAACCTGGAGTCAAGCTTTGCCCTTTTTATGCTAACACAGGTGCTTTTTCCCCCTATTCGCTCTGTTTTATTTTACCTGGAAATCATTAAATACTGTTTGTTGGAAACTTTACTTACATATTGTTGGGAGCATCCTCAAAATAAACTGAGATGTAGAAGAGAAAATGCGGGTAAAAACAGGCTTGGCCACTTGCCTTGCGGGCACTGGCCTTACTCCACATCAAGATTTGCTTGACTGTCCCCCATTTCCCCTCTTCCAAAAGCTGTTCATGGAGTCTGTGGGGCCTGCTGGGACCTACCCCCTATCCTATCTCAGAGGAGGAGGGTTTTGTCCGAGAGATGAGGAGCAGCAAAGCAGCAGAGTAGATAGAACAGTCACCCCCTGAGGATAGGGGACCACCTCTAGGACAGTCACCTCTAAGGACACCCCAAGATGTGCTCCAGTGGGGATCAAGAACTGCAAACCCAGAGAGTGCTGTCTTCCTTCAGGGTGGGGGCAGAGGCTCCAAGAAGCTGGGGGAAGTGCCAGAAACCATCAGGGCAGGTTGACAGATGTGTTTCCAGCATCTGCCTCGCTCCTGGTGCTTGGCAGATGGGGTGTGGGGACTAGGCAGCTGAAAATCTGGACCTGTTTCAAAGCGCTCCATTGCCCAGGCTCCAAGCAGAGCATTTCCGGAGGGCAGCCAAGAAGCCAGCAGCTCCATGGTGGTCCCTTTCCCTCCCAGTTAGAGAGAGTTTCACCAGACCCTGAATGAAACCTGGTTTTATTGATGAGTGAACATTCTCTGGCTTATGAAATCCTTTATTTCTGCACCTTCCCTTGCAGCTCCACATTCACCTTTGATATCTTGAAATACCTGATAACTTTGAGATTCCCACTTGTGAGATAGGACTGTCAGGATGAAATGCAACCACTAGCCAGATGTGACTTTTCCTAACTGATGTACAGTGTGTAAGTGTAAAATATGCACTGCATTGTGCAGATTTGGAAGCAAGGCTTATCCAAGCAAACGGAGACATGTCACAGGTATAAAATACTGCATTTCAAAAAAAGAATTAAAAATATCTCAATGGTATTTTTATAATGCTTACATGTTGAAATATTTTGGATACATTCGGTTAAATTAAATGTATTATTCAAATTAATTTTACCCATTTCTTTTTACTTTTTTTAAAAAAAATGTGAGCACTAGAAAATTTAAATGATACACAGAACTTGATTTATTTCTTTTGGACAGTGCTATCCTAGAGGGCAGACCTTAAGGTATTACCCTCAAGCAGTGCTGTACCTGTGTCCTAGCAAAATTTTTCCAGCTGCCAGATGTGAGTCTGTTGCAGAAGACTGCCAGATCCTAGAGGCATGAACCACCCTCCTCTCCTGACTGGAATGTGAATGAAATCAGGTCCTCAGGGACTCCGGTGAGCTGTTTCTCAAGAGGAGCAGCTGCAGACCCTGATTTGGATATTCCAAGCAGTTTCTGCTAGTCAGCTATGATCAGTCTAGACACAGACCCTATGCTAGGTTCTAAGGCTCATGGCTGCTCGCTCTTGACCCAAATACAGGCAGAAGCATTCAGTGGCCTGTAGTCTCACTTGCTGTGGTGGTTGGATCTGTCCTAGGCTCACCCACAGGACCTAGGCTGCTTCCGCTCTTGCTTTATACTTGGCCTCAGTGGTCTGCCAGGTTCAAAGCAGGTATCCAGCAGCTGAAGCAACCTTGGGAAGCAGGCAGGTGGAGTGGGGTCTTGCTACAACCACCTTCCTCCTGGGTCACCCCCAGCCACCTAGCATTTTCAACTGTGAGCGCTAGAAAGCATCTTTAGGAATGGAGGTGAGGAATGGAGATGGGATGCTGTCTCTTTGATCTGCATCTCAGCCCAAGCCTATGCCAAAGATGGACCCATCCCCTGTGGACTCCCTGAGAGTCCCCAGAATTTCCCATCTCCCATGGCTAGCTTAGTGTTTTGGGGGGTGGATGAAGATGTGTCTCCCCTGAGCACCCGTCCTGTGGCAGGAAACCTTCTGAGAAACTAGCAAACACAGTACTGTGGCAACACAGTAGCAGACAAAAGGCATCCCTCTCTGGCCTCTCAGAGCTTCTCCTAGCAGAGGAGACAAGTGGATTAAGGAATCATATCCAGGTTTCATGAAAAACTGCAGGAGCTACTTGGCAAAGGGTGTCAAAAACTGATTGGGTCTTTGGTTCATGTGGATGGAAGTCACGGGGGGCTTTTTGGCCCATGTAGTGTTTGAGGTGGCATTTCTTTATTTTGTAAGTTTTGCTTATGGTTCCATCCAGCTCCCATTAAAGAACTGGGGTCAATCTCCCTCGAAAAAGGTCTTGAGGATCAGGTAAGACTGGAAAGCATGGCCTGAGGCAGAATTGTCTGGAAGGAAAATTTTAATGGGGGGAAAAAAGGTGGGGGATTCAGAAAATCAGCACAGCCCTGGTGTTAGGTCTTAATAATAAGACTGCGGGCCGGGGGTTTAGCTCAGCTGTTCGGTGGCCTGCGTTGCAAGCACAAGGACCGGAGTTTGATCCCTGGTACCAAAAAAAAAGACTGAGCTGCAACTGGGAGAGGGAACCAGGAGGAAGTTATGGTGGGTTGAGGCAAGAGGTTCAAGAGAAAGGTGATGAGGAGTGACAGGGTGTGCACCTCCCTCCTGGACAACTCTTGCTACTACATAGTGACGACTTAACAGATCTGTGCGGAGTTGTGTGTTACACAGCTGGTGTTTTGATAGTTTTTGTGTTTTATTGGATCTCAAAAAAGCATCCAGTGATAGGGTACGCCTCATGGGGTGCTCAGTGTCAGAAGGAGTCCCGAACCAGGAGACCTGGTTCCAGCCCTGATTATGCCTCCTGGCCCACTTGCGACCCTGGGCAAGCCCCTTGCCCTCTCTGGAATGTAGCCTCCTCATCTGTAAAATAAGGGGGCTGGACTGGGTGACCTTCAAACCCACATGCACATCTCAGGTTCCAGGACTCTCAGAGTCAATGACGTGCTTGGCTGAGCCGTTCCCAGCTGTAGCCCAGAGGTCGGGGTTCAAGCCTGTTATGGAGCTGCTGTTCAGCGGCTGCCACTTCTGATATTAATTTCTTTTTTCCCCATGAGGCACTGAAGGCTTTATGAATGACTCCAAGAATTGCCTCTGGCCTTGGGGATGGAAGCTGGTCCTGCAAGCAAATAGAACTAACTCCCCAGAGCACTCGTACCCTAGGGTTTTGGTGACTTGACCCAAATCACTTTCCCTTTGGGCAAGCTGAGGCTGAACTCTCAGGAAGAGGGAGCGGGCAATACCTTTTCATTCTGGTTGTCTGCAGAGCTACACTCTGCCTCATTCTAACCCTGAGCAGAAAGAGTCCTGATTTCATCAGAAGTGTAGTCAGAAATGTAGGGCTGCTCAGTTGTGAGTTAGAATCTTATAATTAGTTGTGTAACTCTGAGTAACTCTTGTGGCCCTCAGTTTCTTCATCCATACAGTGGGGAAGCTAAAATCACTCACCCTCACTAGAATAGGAGGCGATAAAAATATTATAAAAGATCATATAGTAGGCAAGAACCTAGTAAACTTTGAAGTGATATGTAGATTATTATAAAATAAAACAACCCTATATATGTATATCCCTTCCAGATGAAAAAATAATCTCTAGAACTTTAAATGCTACTGCCAATCACCTTCATTTGCCCAGTACTATGAAACACCTCTCTCTGTTCATTATCTCACTACATTCTCTCCAGGACATATGAGCCAGGTATCATTATGTTTTGCCTGGGCAGTGGCTCATCAAGGGGAAATCAAGGCCCAAAGTCACAGCCACCCAGAGGGACATAAATCCTGATTTGATTGCCTCTAGTTGGGGAGTTTCTCCACTGTCACATGCTACTTTGGACTGGATATAGCCCTAGCATTCCCTCCCCCATGCAGCTCTTGGGGAAGCCACTGATGTTGCTTTACTGACTGGTGTTAGTCTCTCAGACCTGTGACCCTTTACTAGAAAGATCCTTGAGAACGGGCATGTGCCCCTCTCTTCTTACCTAGACAGAGAACTTGGCTTAGAAGAGCCGTGTGTGAAGTCCACCTGGTGTAGACTTTCCCATGTCCTGGGCTGACAAGTGAGCCTGGGGCAGGGGAAGCAGCCTGCAAGATTTGAAAATCTAGAGAAGGAGGTCCGTCACCGGCTGAGCTTTCTATAAGAGGAAGAGCCTCCATAGCCCCCAGTTTCATTTCAGACACTTTTTTGAACGTTCTTCATGTCACACCCCAGGCCAGGGGCCACAGATTAACTCCTGTCAAAACTGTGTCCCTGCCTATGAGATCAAGAGTCATAGCTTGGAAAAGCCATCTGGCTTGTTATCAGATATCAGCTAGCCCCCAGATTTCTGATTCCTTTCCCGGTAAACATGAAAATGTCTTTTCAAGGGGAAAAATAATAAATTAATGAGCTCTCAGAAACAACACCCTATCAGAATAATAAAATTAAATTATAACAGGGCTGTCAGTGACACAATATCTGAGGGTGACAAGATGTAATCTCAGTAAAAACATCAGATCTGTCTGTTTATGGATCTAATAAATTATGTTAGAATTGTGCTCTTATAAATCCAGGCTGTCGAGGAAACCCAACAACTAATTCATCAGTTGCTCACCGAGAGGACTCCTTCTCCGTTCCAATTGCTCACCATGTAGATAACAAGGAGCCTTACAGACTGGCTGGTTAAATGTCATTTGTTTCAGAGCTGTAACACGGCACGGATCATTGCTCACACATAGACACCCAATTATATTAACCTGTGCAGCAATACGGTGTAATGACATGACATTAACGCAGCCACTTCAGAGGGGCGACAACTTCCCTCCTTGCACTGGGCCAGCCAAGGCGTCTCAACAGTTCCCTTGTCTTTTAAATGCAGAACGCAAGCTCCTGAATGGTAGGAGCCCAGTCTTCTCCCAGGCAGCCTCTGAAATCTAAAAACCTCTCTGCTTTATCCTCTGTCAGCTCTGAGGGGTGTCTGTAGGCTGAGATTTTCTTCAGCTGTGTAGCTTTCTCAAAGGACAGCATCTCACCCCTTCCTGAAATTCATGAGTTCTTGTCTTGGGTGGCAGTTTTGGGATTGCCCTAAAAATGAGAGGCATGCAGAGAGCCCTATTTACAGAGGTAAATTACACCACACAGAGTCCCGCGGCCTTTAGGATATTCAGTTTCTTTTATCAGAGGTGCCAAAAATGAACAGACCTAGTTGGTTCTGAAGGCTTATGTCTCTCAATCTTAGCACTCTTGGTATTTGGGGCCCAGTAATCTGTGCCAGGGAGGTTCCATCCTGAGCACTGTAAATTGTTTAGCAGCATCCCTGCACTTTACTCACTATTCCAGTAGTATACCTACCAGCTGTGAGAGCCACGCATTAACTCTGGAGGTCACCAGATCTTCCTGGTGGAGAAACATCTCCCACTTGAGAATCATCGATCTAGGCAAAGCTTCTCACTTTACGAACCTTCATCTCATATGTGCGGAGCGCCATGTCTGTGCTGGGCTTTGGGCTCATGCTGTGGAACTTTTTTCTTTTTTTTTTTAATAGAGGAGAGGCCTGACTCTGAACTTCTAATTTCTCTTCTGTTCAAGCAGAAAAATGCATTTTTTTTTTCTTTCAGCCTTTTTGGGTTTGAATTCCAGCTCCTTGGCTTTGTGGATGTGACTCTGTGGGCCTCTGTTACTGTATCTGTACAGTGGAGGTAGGAATAGCACTGACCTTAATGTGCCGCTGTGAGGACTTAATGATTTATGTAGGTTAAGAATGAAAACCTGGTGCCGCCACTTGGTCGAGGGTTCTTCTGCTTGATTTGGATGGAAATCATGAGTCGGCCAAGCACAGCTCTGCTACCAGTCAGAGGAAGCCAGATAATACCGGATGCCATAGGTCAACTCTGCCAAGTGCTGATCTTGGCCACTGATCTTTGTTAGCTAGTGGTCTCTGGGTCTCTTCAGGGCTAACAGCCTTGGCTTTTATTGTTCCTTCTTTGAGATGATTGCTCTGTCCACACTACTTAGGATAAAGATCCTAATTAGATTTACTGGACTTTCTGAGCTCACACTACCTGAGTAGATGTATCAGACACCAGAACAAATCTTTAACAGGACCTGTGCTCCAGCATGGGCGTACCAGTATACCGAAGGGACTCTCCTAGATTAACTAGAAATTCTGTAGTGAGTGGCATCTATATAGAAGCTGCAGGCCTGTAAATGGTTCATGTGGGTGCAGGGCTCCAGGACAGCCAGCAGTCGGCACTGACTCAGTGAGGGACCGGGGCAGTGGGAGCTGTTTGATTGACAACTGTTTTATCTCTGGGAAAAATGGCAGGGCTAAAACTAGAGAATTTTTCGAAAGGTTCGCTGCGTCTGTCACAGCTAATTGGGGTTCAGGGAGATTGGGAGTGTTAATGATGGGCCCTGATCCCTCCCTTCTTGGTCTTAGCCACATCAGGGTTCCCACTCTTTTCTTCAAAGAGGCGGCAGCAGCAGCAGCAGCAGCAGCAGCGTCTGAAGCGGCCAGAGTCAGGGAAGTGCACCGCAGGTGACAGCCACGCTCCACTAATACTGGAGTGGCCTGGAGAAAGTGGCTGCCGAATAATTGGGAAGGACATTGGGCAAGTTGTCCAGTCCACTGAGGGGAAAGGGCAGGGAAGGGTAGAGAAAGGGGAGGGCGTGACAGCACTGGCCTAGCCAGGCCCGCTCTGGTTAGCATAGGAGAAACTGGAGAGTCTGATGCTTCCCCTCTGTCTAACCGGGCGAGGAGGCCTTTGGCACATGATGTCACTTTCCCAAATGACTTATCTTGAAGGATCCTGGTGATCCTAGGAATAAGGAGTTGACTCACATCTGAAGGGCAGAGCTTGGCCAGGGGTCATGACCAGGCAGGGTTCTGCCTCTGAGCAGGTATCTAATTTCAGCAAAGGAAGTCAAGGGAGCAGCCCACTAGGGTGGACTCTGCATGCCCAGAAGAGGCTCAGTTCCCAGTGCTGGCTGCACTCTGTCAGTCAATCCATCACTAGCATTTTATTTGTATCAGATGCTATGGTCAGTGCTACCCTAATATTTTATCATGTATTCGACACAATAGGTTCTATCATTACTTCCACTTTTCAGATGTTGAAACTGAGGCATGCAATGCTTTGGTAACTTGACGGTGCCATTCATTTCATAAATGAGAGAACTAGGATTTAAACAGTGGCAGCCTGTTTCCAGAGCCCACGTTTTCAATCCTTACATTCTGCTGCTGGCTGCAGCACCTTCTGTTATAGGGATAAGACATTCCTTGCTCTGCTCAGGATTGACTTGAGGGTAAGACAAAACCAGATGCCTGGGAAGGCTGAGGCAGAGAATTGTCCACCCCACACTGTGACCTGACTTCCCTGTTTCCATTAAGTTGGTCACTCAGTGTTTCGCCTTGCCCACCTTTCCACTGAAATGTGCATGAAAACACAAATGTCACCATGTTTAACAGCTTGAGACCCTTATTTGTCAATGAAATGCATATAATTTCCACAGCAAAAATGCAGACGAAGACTTGAAGCAGAAAGTGGGGCCTCAGTGGGAAAAGGCAGGAGACAGCCTCAAACTCCCCACCCCAGCCTGGTAATCTACACCTGTACACAAAGCATCACCAGAGGGAAGGGATTCTTCCCCATCTTGTCCAGAGGGAACTGGGTTCTGAGGGGGCCAGGATTCTGGCCTCGCACACCCCAGCCCCACCATGCTGTCCTCAGCACGGTCCCAGCACCACTGGGAGGGAGTGGAGAAAACAGGTGGTGGACACTTTGGACATGGTACTGACCTTGGGAAGTGGATGATTCTGGGACACCAAGGATGGCGCTTGAAGAAGCCAGAGGAGATCTATTTTGTTTACTAGAAATGTGATTTTGCCCTTCAGGGGAGATGTGGCAGTGTCTAGAGGCACGTTTGGCTGTCACAACTAGTGAGGAAATGCTACTGGTATCTAGTGAGCGAGGAGAAGGATGCTGCTGAATATTCTTGTGTTCAGGATGGACCCTCCATGGCACAAAATTAACTGACCTCAGGAATGCAGGCTGTGGGGTCCATGTGACCCTCACAGTAACATGATCAGCTGGCCTCACTGCCCCAGGGGGCCACAGAACTCATAGTAAATAAGGCTAAAAAGTGCTGGAGAGTTACAGAGAGGGTTAGAGGGTGTCATAAGGGTCAGTTCTGAGGCATAAATTCCAGGGTTCAGGATTCAAATAGGAGCCAGGAGAACAGCGAAGGGAAGCTAAAGAAAACCTTACTTTGTTTACTAGAAAATTTTATATCTGGACAGACATTTCTTCCTTCCCTGCTTTCTTTCTTTTTTGGTTAAAAAAATGGGCAAGTAAGGGGGCACAAAAGGAGCATACAGGCTTCTGAAAAAAAAATCTGCACACTATACCAGAAAACAGAAAACACAGTAGTCACAAGGTAGAGGAAGAACTTACTTTTGGAATATATTAACTGTAGTCATCTGAAGAACATTTGAGAGTGTGTCCGACTTGCCCTTTCAGTAAAATTCAGGGAAATATGCAAATTGCAATAGAAGAAATGAAACACGAGTTGATACACCAATAGAGGATATCATGGGAGAGAGCCTACAAGAGTTGAAAATAAAAAAAAGGTAAATACATCCAAAGAATAAAAAATAAATGCAAAAAGATAAGCCATAAAGAAACAAAATTAAAATCATCATTGGAGACAACACAGAGCAGAAGTAAAAATGCAGGACATGGTCAGCGATCACTTAATCTTCGTGTACCTCAATGTTGCCAACTATTTGCTGTGGTAACAGTAGTGCCTGCTGGAGAAATTGTTGGTGTAGTGTATGGAATAAAGCACATAAAGTACTCAGCAGAGTATTTGGGATGAGGCATGCTTTTAACGAATAGTCACTATGTTTTAATAATTAAAAACAGCGGAAAAAAACCCCAAAACCCTAGGGGGTGGGATACAGCTTCTGGGGAGACTGTGTGCTTAGGATGCATAAGGACAGAGTTCAATTCCCAGCACCAGAACAACACAAACAAAAGTGAATCTAATACGGTCTCGGAAAGAATAGCATTTTAGAGATTTTAATTGTGCATTTGAGGATCTGAGCTAATAATAGGTGATAGACTTGGATGCAGAAATCTTGGGAACTTGAAAAATGCTAGCAGACTGTAGGAGAAAAAAAAGTAATGAGATCAACTGTGTAGCGAACAGAGAATTACACTCAACCGTAATTATTGCTCTTCTCAGAAAAAGGGAGATTGTTTTGTGGAATATTCGTCAGGTACATAAAAAGAAAAGCAAAATCTTATTATTTGGGACTACCTGGATGAGCGTGGAAGATATTAGATCAGGTAAAACGAGCCAAATGCAGAAAGACAAATACTGCACGTTCTCATTCTTGCGGGGAAGTTGAAAAAGTTGACCTCACAGAAGAATAGAGTAGAAAAACAGGGTAGACAGGAGAAGGGAGGGGAGGCACGAAGAAGTCATTAATAGGTACAGAATTACAGTTAGGAGGCAGGAATAAATTCTACTTTTCTATAGTACAGTAGGACGGTCCTATTTAACAATAAATTATCATGCATTTCTAAAAGGAGAGAAAAGTTTGAATTTTCTCACCACAAAGAAATGATGGATATGTTGATCTAATCATTATACATTGTGCATATGTATTGAAATGTGTTGTACCCCATAAATATGTACAATTATCGTGTCAATATAAAATAGGATGAACAATGTAAAAAGACTCGTGTATATTCTTTTGTATATATGAAATACTTTTAGATATTTCCATATGATTTCAAAATAAAAGAAAAATTTAAAAGACACAGATAACAAATGAAGGAATAATTGAAAGTGAGCTATACTGAATAGTCTCTCTGCTGTGAATAAGCTATAATAGAACATAAGATCCTAATGAGATAATTGACAATGTGAAATAGGAAGAGAAGGGCTAAAGGTAGGGAAAGTGTTGAATAAGCTATAATAGAACATAAGATCCTAATGAGATAATTGACAATGTGAAATAGGAAGAGAAGGGCTAAAGGTGTAGGGAAAGTGGGAAGGGTAGGGGAAAGGTAATAAGGGAAAAGAAAAACATAGGAGAAAATGAAAAAAATGGAAATAAAGTGTTTGTAAATGGGAAGGGGAGGAGGGGGTGAAGGAAAGGCAGAACAAGGGGAAAAAATGAGAACCAAGACCTGTCAGGTAAAGGTACAGGATCCCAGTGATGAATGCAACTGTACTGTAGACCTAAAATGTACCAATAAACTCAATGAGAGAAAAAGAAAGAAAGTGAGCTAGGAGAGAACTTTCTTAAATCTTGGGAAAATCTTAAGAATTTTATCAAAGGGTCTAAATAGATTAGGAAAACGTAACCAAAAAAGAGACCAGCCGTTAAATAAAATCAGTATTCTTCAAACATTTTATCCTGTTTCAATTTTCCTTCATAGCTTTTATTTCATATTCACACCAGTTTTCAGTTTGCTATCAAACGCATAAATTCCACGAGGACAGGGACTTTGTTTTGTTTACCACTGGGTCCGTAGTGCCTAGATTAGTATCTGCTACAGGTAGGTACTCAAGAAAAGCACCTTGCCCAAGGTTTCCTTAATGGCCTTATCTAAATTGTCCTGTGTCTAACTCCCTCTATCCTTCCTTAGCTTTGTGCCTCATCGAAAGCACTATATTTTATCTATTCATTTTGTCATCCATCTCTCCCACTTAGAGATGTCTTCTGTCTGTCCCACTTGTTGTTGTGTCTAGCAGGTGCTCATCTAGTATCTGTTTAAACAGGAATCAACAAATGGATGCACCCCGTAGGCATCCAGGAAAAAAGTAGTTTTCTCATAAGAGGCAAAGATCTGCTTTTACTTTGCCACAGCTCAGAAAACTCTGTGGCAATCTATGGAACTTGAAAGAGGAATTTTCACTCAAGTTGTTCAGTTGTCAGATCGAAGAAAGTGTATGTATAAAGTGTAACATATTTTAGCCCATTTTAAAATACGAAAGCAAGGCAAATAAATCTTGAAGGTGTACTTCACAAGATAGAAATCAAAGATAAAAATTAGAATAGTGAACATTAAAATCAGTTAGACATAGAACTCAGTCTGTTGTTATCATAAATGCAGTTACATAGCAATGCAATCATTGATAGACAATTCTTAAAAAGACAGACAATATAACAAACATAAAATTAAATATTAATTAGTCTAAAATTCTAGATTATCAATAAAAACATGAAAATTGATCAGGAAGGGACTAGAGGGGAATTTAAAAATGCTTTTTTGCTCCCCTGATACAGAAGCAATCAACAAAAATGATTTAATTCATTATTTTGATGAACAGACAAATACAGGTTCAAGTACAATTTTTAGCAAGAAAAATAATCATAGAAGAATACAAGAAAATGTTACACTCTTTAATCAACTAGAAGAGATTTTTTAAAAACAAAGATATATAGGAATATTTTTATATATTATTTACTTTTAATACTTTAGAATATTTTCAAATTTGGAAAAGCAGAAACTATTGATGGAAAATAAAACTAATACTAAAAATGCACAAATAACAGTATAAAATCACAATGGAATAAGATTTAGAATTCTGGGTCTTTAAGTAGAATAAACTTTCATACAAAATATGGTCTTTCAGATTGGATTCAAGCAAGCAAGCAGACAGAACCACCTATGAACTTTGTACAAGATGTAAACCTAAATCAAATCAGTGCAGAAAGACAAGATAGACAAGATAGAATTCACATGAAAGACATTACAAGGAGATAATTTTACTTTGATAAGGAAGCAATTCATATTCAGCAAAATAATAATTATGAATTTTGATATGTCCAAATAAATAATATTCAAATGTATAAAATGAGCAAAGTTATCAATATAAAGGTAAAATGATGAAACATAATAGCTCCAGAGATATTTAAAACAGATTATGTAGGTAAACTTTAAATAAAGATTTGTATGAGTTGAGCAATATGTACTTTTTGCCTATATATAGGACTTCATCGACCCACGGAGATTTAGATAAAATTCCTGATTTGTTTTCAGTTTCATGTGACAGGAGAAATGCTCCATAAAACCTACCAACCTCTCCTCCTACTGCTTTTCTTGCCTTCCTTTCCTGGATCCAGTGTGATTTTTTTACACAGTTTCCATGAAAAATCCACTTACACCAAGTATTTGGGATTTAGTAACTCTATAAAAGGGTGTGTCATGCAGAAGAATCACAGAGTTCACTGCTCACTGGCCTGCCAGTCCTCCAGTTGGTATTTTCACTATTCCTTTTGTAAGTCTATGCCTGAGAAGTAGGGTCAGGTCTCGCTGTTTTGGTGGGTTCTTTCCAGACTAGCAACACATAAATCCAAATGACTCCTACCTTCCTTGGAATTTTGATAAATAAAAAATTACTACTGATATTGCAATCTCTTCCAAATTTTTTGAATGTGAATATTTTTATGTAAAACATTTTTGAGTGTACATTTTCAATATAAATGTATTTGGGAATTGAATAGACAGATACCACTGCACAGAAACACTCAACCTTGTGGTTTTTAAGACTGATAATCTGTATCCTTTTTGTTATGCACCTTTATGTTTAAAATCTCTTAAAAATATACTCCAAATATATGTATATTATTAATATTCTACAGTACTAAGCATAGTACTAAGCATAAGGAATACAGACAAAAATAGAGGTTAGAAGGGCCACGGTGAAACTAAATGTTAAATATAAGTTCTGACAATCTTGTACAAAGTAGATACTATGTTCAGAGCAAAATCTTCTTTTTAAGAACTGCTGCTTATTACATCAATACATGCATACTTGTGTTTATAGCAGCACAATTTATAATAGCTAAATCTTGGAAACAGCCTGTATACCCACCAACAGATGAATTGAAAAAGAAAATGCACCATTTATACATAATGGAATGCTACTCTGCCATAAACAAGGATAACGTTGAGGCATTTGTAGGTAAACGGATGCACCTCAAGACCATAATGTTAAATGAAATAAATCACACACACGAGTTTGAATATCACATGGTTTCTATTATGAGAGAAATGAAAAATATAAATAAAAAGCAAGATAAAGTATAGATAATAGAAAGCAGGGAGATTTTTTTCAAATAAGAAGGGAATGAGATGTGGAGTGGGAGAGAAGGAAGGGAAAAGGGATTAAAAAAGAGAAACAAAGAAAAAGTGGAAATGAAGCTTTTCAAATGGGAAGGGGATTAAGAGTTGGAGCAGCGAGGGATGGGAGGGGAAAAGAACCAAAGAATTGAGATGCGTTATGTACACATACAAACTTCCACAATAAATGGAACCATTATGTACTGCAAATATGTACTAATAAAATATATTAATAAAATAAAGAAAACTATTGGTAAATTAAGACTAATTATTGGCATAGCGCCACAAAGAAAAACAGTCATTTCCCCAAATGATAGCTATACATGAAATTCTGTGAGCATAACACAACAAAAGTAGGGAAAAATAAAAGATTAGAGGGTAAACATTTATTAATGAAAAAAGACCAAGGCCTTTGACGTAGATAAAGCCCAAAGTAGCAGTCATGAGATATTTAGATAAAAGGAATGAGAATATCAGTGGGCACATTTATGAGCTAGAGCCAGAACTACAGTCAAAAGTCTTCACATTTCCTAAAGTAACTTGTTAACTTGAAACTTAACTTGTTAAAATAAGAATATTGCACCATGAACACGCGATTATTTCAGGGCTGCAAAGACAGTTCAACATTAGGAAATCTATATTAAAAGATGATATCCATCTATTTCTGTGTCATATGAAAAGGCCCAAGTGAATTTTCCCTAAGTTTGGAGAGCATTTTTGAGACTCCCTGCCCTAATATGGTTTATCTCTGTGTTGCATGAAAAATTCACTTTGTGGGCCTGAGACTCCTCAGAAACATCAAGCATCAAAGAAGTATGTTACTCAAGAAACTAGAGGGAACTGTGTATTTTTGGAAATAGGGAAAAAGTAATACTGAGAAATAGAAGTAGGAAGGAATGACTTAAAAATTACATAAGCAGTAAAACTCACAACTAAAACCAGGAGATATTCCAGATATGTCAATAAAAATCGCTTGCATAACTAAGAAGATGATCAAAATATGGCTACAAAACATTAGAAATGAAAAGGTTATTAACTTCACAGAGACAGTTTTTAAGAATGATAAATCAATAACTAAGCCCAGGTCATTTTACAGGTATATCTTTTCCAGCTTATAATCTGCATTTTTTTGTCCCATGATAAACTGTTTGAGAGTACACAGTGGAAAGCAAAATTATTCAAAGACAGATTAATTAAGACTAACTTTACTTTTGCACTTGTTTGTTTGTTTTGGTACCAGGGATCGAACTCAGGACCTTGTGCTTGTGAGGCAGGCAGTAGCAACACTGAGCTAAATCCCTGGGCAACTTTACTTTTGGATGCAGTTGCAAAAAAAAATTAGGGCTGGGGATTTAGCTTAGTGGTTCCACCACCTGCCTTGCAAGCTCAAGGTCCCGAGTTCGATCCCTGGTACAAAACAAAACAAAACAAAACAAAACAAATTATACAATACCCAAGAGAATATTGCACCATGAACACGCGATTATTTCAGGGCTGCAAAGACAGTTCAACATTAGGAAATCTATATTAAAAGATGATATCCATCTATTTCTGTGTCATATGAAAAGGCCCAAGTGAATTTTCCCTAAGTTTGGAGAGCATTTTTGAGACTCCCTGCCCTAATATGGTTTATCTCTGTGTTGCATGAAAAATTCACTTTGTGGGCCTGAGACTCCTCAGAAACATCAAGAAGGTTAGCAGCCATTCTTGAGAGCAGCTTAGGGCAATGCCAGGCTCATGGTATCCGTATTCACTCAGGGTATCTCAGGAAACAAATGGTGGCTTCATACATGAGTCTCCATTGAAAGTCACAAGGGCAGACACTCCAAATTACTGGAATTGATTTGTAATCAAACTGCTTCTCACATGGGCAATTCCCTACAGTGTGATACAAGGGGAGAAGCAGCAAGGATATGCTTGTTTAACAATGGTCAATAATTTTCTAAAGTCAAGCCAATGGAACCACGAAGTCAATTATTATGCTATAAGACTAGGGCAAATATCACAAGTAATATCATCATGATGAAGACAATAAAAGAACCTGATGACTTCATATCTATTTGATTTTTAAAATCTTAATTTGTATGTGTTTAGATTCTTTAACTGACAATATACAATATATCTGCTTTAAACTAATAGCCAAATCCATACATGATAGTGAAATAAAAAGCATTTTCATTGAAATCAAGGCTAAGAAAAGAATACCCCTCTACCTGCTAGAGGTCAATAACATTTTCCCAGGTGTGATGACCAAAATGTCTCTAGACATTTCTGGGTAGCCCCAAGGGTACAAAAGTAGAGAATCGCCATTCTAGAAGTTCTAATAAATGTGATGAGAGAAGAAAAACACCTACAAATTATAAGCCTTGAAAGAAAGAATTTTCATTATTTGCAGAAGACATATTTATTCTAGAAAATTTAAGAGAATTAACTATACTCTCTATTAGGAGTAGCAAAAAAAGTTTATTCAAGTGGCTGAATATGGAATAAATGCACAAACATATCTTTCCAAAATTTCAAAAATAACCAATTAAAAAACTAAAAATGGGCAAAAAACTTTATTCTAATAACAACAAAAGCAGAGAATCTTGAGTAGTAAACTTATGAAGATATGTACTGGAGTATATATGAAAGAAATATACAATTAATCGAAAAAGGTACTTTTAGATCCAGCTCCAGAGCATGTTATTACTTAGTCCTGTCAACAGTCTTATTACCTTCAGGTTAAAGACTTTAAGTTTGTAACTTGTCTTGTTTGGCTTTTGTCGACCTATGCAGAGATTTGTTTCTGCTTACTCCCCTGGGTCCTGGAGGACCCAAGATATGTAAATAAGGCATAAACCCATCAGTTCTTCCTCATGTGAATATCTTCCAGAATGTTCATCTTATATGACACAGTGTCCAGCCCATTGACCACCCCATAGTTCCTCACACACGTTCCCTTAGCCAAAGTCTCTCCTTAAAAGATGGGATCTAAAATCGAATACAATAATTCACATGTGGTTTAACCAGAGCAAAGTTTTGTCCCCTCCGTCATCATAGTATTTTACTTATCTGTGATCCTCAACTGTCCCCCTTTAACAAGACGGGGACAACAGTACCTTCTCATAGGGCTGTGATATTAGCTCATCATAGCACCTGTCACAGTTTGAGTCTCCTACCATATTTTCTGCTCCATCCCAAGGCCACTGTCTATGGCACCATACTATCTTGACTAGGTTGCTGTTCAAGCTGGTGAGTGGGAATCCCCGATTTACTCTCCTCAAGTTTCCTTTGCAGAGGGCTACAATTTATATATGCCATGTATATGTACATAAGCCATTATATAAGTGGCTTCCTTTCCAATACCTTTGATGGCTTTCCAATGCATCCCCAAAGGTCAAATTTCTTATCTGCAGTTGGGCTGCATCTACTCTTTGACATCATTTTTCCCTCCCTTCCTCTGGATACCCCACACCTCTGGCTCAGCAAAATCTTAGCTTGAGAAATGAGAATATTTCTACATGGACCTTCCTGCTCCAGCTGCTCTCCTCTATGAGGGTTATCAATGAAGAGAGAGAAGATCACAGCCAAGTGCCTTCCTTCAGAGCTATAGCAAACTGATTTTCGCCAGGGAATGGGACCAAGGAAAGGCGGGTAGGCTGACTGGGGACAACAAGAAAGATTCTAGCGGTTTCCTCCCTAAGAGCCAGGGAACTAGCCCTGGGGCTCTGGAGGCCCCATTTCTGAGCACAACAACATCCCCCTGCCCAACACCTCATTGGTCACGGACACTTCTATTTCATGGTCAATTGGCCATACTTTCAATTATGTTGGAAGCTTATATTTTGCATGCAAATTCCAGAACAACTCAAAAATCTGTGGAAAGGTCTAGGTATAAAGGACAAGGAATTTAAGTTGAGAAGTGGAAATTTCCCCACATTCTACATAACCATCCTCACCAGCCTCAGCACATTCGGAGGGTGTTGTAAGGGTGTTTATTGAGAGAATGTCAGAAGTAAAGTGTCTAGCACATGGTAGATACTAATTACTAGTAGGTCTAATGGGTTTTAAGTATTTGTTTTAGCGAAGTCAGTGAAACCTAAAACATGTTTCTTCCAACACCTTGTATATTAATATACTTGCAAATTAAAGAAAACAAATTTTTAGTTTTAATGTCTTGAGGGTTTAAAAAAATGTATTCTGATGTGGTAAGAACATGTAATGTGAGATCTACACTTTAAGCAAATTTTCAAGTTTTGTTAACCACAGGGACAATGTCATGCAGCGGATCTTTGCGCTTATTCATCTTGTGAGTCTCCAGTTTTAATTTGGAAATTCAGACCTGAAGCATAAGGGTTTTAGCCTTGGATGCTGTGAACATCTCCCTCTTCCATTCTGTCTTGGCTTACGCTGAGAGAGCAGACGACAGGCAGAATGGCTACAAAACGGGATCTATGAGGTCTGGCCCCATAATAGATGGCAGGGAGATCCTAGGGGAAAAGGTTCTCAACCTTGGCTTCCTGCTCAGATCACTAAGGCAGTGTATAAAATCCTGGACCACATCCAAATCCAAAACAATCAGAATCCCTAGCAGTGGGGCACAGCCACCAGGAATTTTTCAAGCTCCCCAGGAACTTTAGTGTAACTGAGGTTGGGAGCCATCCTGCTGCTGGTCCCAAGGTCCTGTAGTTTTCTTTTCAGTTTCTCCCACAATAAAGCTTTCATGAACACCACTGCTATGGCTGGAATGTGTCCCCTCCAAAATTTAGGGGTTGAAACTTAACGGGCAATGTGAGGGCATTAAGAGGTGGGCTCTTCAAGAGGTGATTAGATCAATGGGCTCCTCCCTCATGAGTGGGGTTAAAAGATGCACACCTGGGCTGGGCAAAGTAAGGCACACCTGTAATCCCAGCACTCTGGGTGAGGCTGAGGCAGGAAGATCATACAGGTGAGTTCTGTGAGCAATTTAGGACTTGGTTAAATAAAAAATAAGAAAGGACTGGGGATGTAACTCAGGGCAAAGGCCTTGTGTTCAGTCCCCTGCATTGGGGAGGGGTTGGGAAGGCTTCGTGTGAGTTCAGCTGGTGGGCCCTTCTACATTTGCCATGTGAGGACCCAGCAGTCCTCCCCTCCAGAGGGGGCAGCACTAAGGCGCCATCTGGGAAGCAGAAGCCTTTGCCAGATAGCTGCGCCTGCTGGAGCACTGCTCTTGGACTCCTCAGAACTGTGAGAAAATACATGCGTAATTTGTAAATCACACAGCCTCAGGTATTTTGAGATCACAGCACAGACTTAGACAACCTTTACTGTGCTGTCTGTAAGGAGAAAGAAGGAACCTAACATTTGCTGAGAACCTACAAAGCATCAGACTTTGCTGGAACTTGGCTTACACTGAATCTTCATAACAGTGCTGCAGGTAATAAGCACTAACATCTCAATTTACAAGTAAGGAGCTCTCAGCTCAGGAGCAAAGGGACTTTCCCAAGGTTACTTAAACCCTGGTAAGTGGTGGAGTCAGGAGATGAAGCATGTCTGCTTCCAAAGCCAGTAGTCTCTCAGTTTCTTCAAGTGCCAAGCATGCCATGCATAGGGTGGGTTTTATTACTTCCCTGTTTTAAAGCTGAATTCAACAATATCTATGCTCTTCCAGGACCCCAGTGGGCAAACATGAGATTCACAAGAGCAGAGGGTATTATACATTCTCCTTTCTGATCTAACTAAATCTTCTGCAATAAGTTCAAGACTCAAGACATCTGCATTCTATGCAATTCAGCATGCACTCTTACACACCCAAACACTGTCACTAAACACACAAAACACCATCTCTCACATGCACAAACATTACACACACATGCACACACAGATATATGTATATTCAGTCATTAAAGAAATTTGTATAAAGAGCCTACAAGGTACCAGAAACTGGACAAGTGTGGATGCTTGTCTACCCAGAGAGAGGCCAGTTTCTTGAAGAAGAGGCCAAATGTACAAACTCTGCAGACACTTAAGTTGGATTTTCAGCCATTTTCCCAGCTGTGTAAGTTCAGCCAAGTCACTTAACTTGAAACTTTTCCTTCCCTTGCCATGATTGTTATCTATGAGACTTTGTACATGTATCTCTCTGGCTGTGGAGCTGAATGAGGGAGCTGGGGGACAGGGCTCAGGACAGCGTCCTCAGAGTCTCTCCCTGAAGTCAAGTGGGGGTTCCAGTGGCGACAGCTGTGTCTGCCCGGATCCTGTCATGCTGAGGTGTCAGCTTCCACGAGGATCAGGTATCAAGCCAGGAGTGGCCAAGGCCAGCCAGAGGACACCTGGGGGCTGGGGGCCTTGTTGCGGCCATGTATCTGGATGCAGGTATGAGCTTGAGTTGCCCCCACCTGATTCTGCCTTAAGCAGGGTGGGCAGACACGGGCATCCTTCCTCCTTCTTAGAATTTGCCTAGCTGCTTCCAGGACTGAGGCTTTGCTTGCAGCCTCTTAGATAGAAAGATAGACAGCTAGCCAAAGACAAGGGCATCACAGGGAGGAAGCCCTGTGCGATGATAAAGAACCTGGGCTGTGATCTTGAACCCACCTCAAGACACACCCTGTATGCTTAGCTTACAGCCTAGCACATAGTTACAGAACTCTGCTCTCACATCCAGGGAGATGGGCATATGTCCACTCTCCCTATTTTAATACTCAGGCTTATTCAATTTTGCTGGGTGTAGACCTTTGGAAAAACCACAACTGATTTAGAGAATGTTTGGGTTCGTAAGAAAGTCATTTCACCCTGGCTGTGCTTAGCAGAGTCCTACAGTGTCACTGTGAATACAAAATGTGCTAACCTGAGCAGGTGGACATAGGGTCTGTGCCCCAAATCATCAGAGACCCTTAGGGAACTTTAGCAGAGTCCTACAGTGTCACTGTGAATACAAAATGTGCTAACCTGAGCAGGTGGACATAGGAGGGTCTGTGCCCCAAATCATCAGAGACCCTTAGGGAAGCACTTTGGCAGAAGAGCTGCATCAGTGCTGGACTGGGCAAGGAGCAGACCTGGATTTGAGTTTGGATTCCACCCCTGTGCAATCCTGGGTAAGTTACATAACTTCTCTGAGTCTTCATTTTCTCCTCTCTGCTTTGAGTAATGGTCTCAAAGAAAATGTGTTGAAACCATTGATTGCAAGGTTACTTCTGTAACATCCTAAATAAGGTCAAATTCCCACATTCATCACATTGCCCCCTTTCCTGATAGGTCTCATTTGCACGTGGTCATTGGACATTTATTTGGGGAATGATTTGATTATAATCCACTGTGTTAGACTATGGGCTTCAGGAACAGGATTTTGTCTGACTTTCTCAGTGCCTTGACTCCAAGCTAGCCCAGGGCCTTGTACATAGTATATTCTCAGCAAATATTTATTAAATGATGAGCTCAGGACTGGCTAAGCTCATGTAATCAGTCTCACTGATTTAAAAAGTTGCCTGTGTCAAGAGTTTTTGGGAGCATCTTATCCAAAGATATCTCAATAAAATGACCCATTTTACAGATTAAATAACTGGCTTTCAAGTTTCTGGCTGAGCTGCCTCAGAAAGAGCAAGAGAATATTGGCAATGCCAAGCTTTCTTCTAGGCTGCGGCCCTTTTCTCATGGGAGTTGGAGGAAAGTTAGGCCTTGTGGATGCAGCTGAGTGAGGACTTCTGTCTTCCTGGCAAGGACACTGTGCTCACTAAAAGATGCTGGGAAAGCAGTGTTCCTGGGGACAGAGCCCCATGCTGGGAGTCAGAGAACAGAGTCCCTCTAAATAACTGACATAGCTATAGGACCCGCAGTGGAAACTTATGATAATAGTGGTCCTATTACTCAACTGTCATGAGAATTCAATGAGATCATGCAATTTAAGCATCAAGTAATGACGGCAATGACAATGGGTTATAGCACACAAGAAGAATCTCTGAGTTCATACTGTTAGCAGTAAACAAATGCATATATCAGCAGATGGGGAGAAGGGGACACTCTAGAGTACAATGCCAACAGGGAAATTCAGAAGACATGATAGATTTGAAAAAAATTGCCATTTTGCAACCATTACAGAGATGATTGATTCAGACAAGGACCATCAGTAGAAACTACAACGACTGAGTGCAAAGATTCACATAATCTCAAATCTCTACTTAAAAGTTACTTACAGATTATAAAAGGAAAATAGTGTCCTTACAGTGGAGAAACTTGGGATGCCCACCTTAACCAAGTGATTAAAGTCAATATCACCAATGTCGGAGCAGATGGGACACACCGAGGATGCAACACTACTTCTGTGGCAGGTGAGCCACAGATGGAGAACTGGAATCTAATCATGAGGCATCATCAGACGAGCACAAACAGAGTTCTCTGCTACAAAATAACTGGCTTGGACTCTTCAGAAATGTCAAGGTCACGAAGGACACACAGAGACTAAGGAGCAGTCCCAGATTGAGACTAAGAAGAGATATGACATATGACCACAAGGTGTGGTCCTGAATTAGACCGTCAGTTGAGAAAATAAATGGTTCCTGGAGAGCATCACTTGCAAAACTGGGAAAATTTGAGCATGGACAATGACCTAGATGACAGCATTGCAATTATGTTAACTTTCTGATCTCAATCACTATATTGGATATGTAAGAACACATCTTTGTTCTCTGGAAATGCACCTGAAGTCTTGGGGGGAGGGGATAAGTGAAAGGTGAGGTGACTGGAGGTCTTGACTCCAATCATAGCTGGAGAAGAGAGGCAAAGTTTCTTTCTTGGGGGATCCCAGGAAACATACTCTTGGAGAAACTCAGCTAGTTGAAGAGAGATAAGGCATTGCCATGCCCTATGAACAGACATAATTAACCCTCAGAGCTATCTGTATGCTTGGGAGGCAGGAGCCTCCAAACCTCCTTCCCTCATGCCATCAATTCTCCATTGCTCAGAGAACAGACCAAAGACATAATGTTCTTTTGTTTATATACTCTCTATGCTCCCAGTCAACACCCACTGGAAAATACATTGAAACAAAATTAACTTGACAGGGAAATGGATATTTGAATGAAGCTTCTGCTTAAAACAATAATTTATCATGTTCTGTCTCACATCTCCACAAAACCAGGACCATGGGTGGTTTAGCTGAAATGAGGGAATTCATTACTCCTGCAACGTCCCTGGGACTCATTGCACTGGGGCTGAGGGTTGTGGGGAATAAATGAGGGAACAGACATCGACCAGGCCCCACATGTGTGCCACACGCAGTTGGGCCCTTTTCATGTACAGTCTCCTGGGTTTTCCATTGATGCCCAGTTTCACAAAGGAGGAAACTGAAGCTCTTTGGAGTCCGAAGGTCAGGCTTATCATTCACCTAGGAAGTGATGGGCCAGTGTCTGTAGGTGGGAAAAATCATCATTACCCTCATCAAGGCTGGAAGGCTTCACCTTCTGCATATCTTCCTGACCTGTTACGTGGTCTAGAACTATTTCTGCAGGTGTGAGCAGCCAAAGCCCTGTACTTTCCAGGACACAGCGTCTTCCTGGGTCCTTAAGGATGTCTTTAAGTTATTGGGTAGCCACAGATGAAGTGGAGTGGAATAAGGAATCTCAGAGGGCTCAAGAAGGCAGTTCATATAATTTATTTATTCTAGAAACATGAATCGAGTACCCACTATGCACTGGATGTTGGGAATATAATATTCTTATATTCTAGTTCTTAGATTCTAGTTTCTCAAAATCTGGTCCCTGGATGAGAAGCATTACTTGGGAACTTGTCAGAAATACAAATTCTCAGGCCCCTCCCAGACTACTGAGTGAGAAACTCTAGGGGTAGGGATAGGGCAGGGAGAAGCAATCTTGGCCTTAGCAAACTTTCCCAGTGATTTTCATGTATGCTATGTTTGCAGAATTACTACAGTCAAGGGTGCATAGAATACTGACAGGCTGTGATAACAGTCAACAGAAGTGCTGAAAACTTTGGGGTTTGACTGTTATAAGCAGAGCCCAGGGCTACATGGAGATGCCCTTGTCACTGGCAAGCTGGAGCTCTGTGCTTTTGTTGCCCTCACACAGATGGAGCAGTTTTGTCGAGTATCCAGCAAGTGACTCCTAGCCTCGCTCAGCCTGGGTGCCCTAGTCCTGCTGGAAGCCCAGGGACACACTGAGGGACTGGGAGGCCCCCAACAGAAAAGGAACCAGCTAGGCCTCTAAAGATCAAACACCTCCTTGGTTATGTCCCTTCTTCACTAAATAAGGCATGTCGGTGAGTTGAGCAGGATCCGCAACAAACAGTGATTCAGCCTCAGGGCATCAAACTGGGCAGTATGAGAAGTATTTGAGACAACAGTCCACAAATTTTAGTGTGCAAACAAGTCATACAGGCAGTCTATCAAACATGATGCCCTCTAGGCCACTCCTACTGATTCTGTGACAGATCTGGGGAAGGCCAGATTTCTCAGTGTGTTGGGACTTGAGGAACACCCTGTAAGAAACATGCCTTGTCACATGTGCACCGATTTTTCACTCCAGCCACATTCCCAGGCTTATACTCTAAGTAGTACTGACTCCTAGGCTCTTGAAGACAGGTCTTTGTTTCAGGGCAGTTTTCTCGGAAGATGAATAATTACTCTCATCTGATGGGCAGTAGCAGGGACTTTGGCCTGGCTATGCAGCGGTTAATGGCTCTCTCGAGGCAGTGAAATAAGGAAGGCTTTCTCATATTATAAAAGTTGCTTTGAAATCTAATTAGAATATGAAAGTTGAGATCTCGGTCTATTTTTACACAAAGCCTGAGTTCAGCAGGAATAATCAATACTGGAATGGTAAGCTACCCGTCAGCTTTCAGTGGGGCTTGTGACCAGCTTCCTTCGAGAAGTCTTCAGTAATGGAACAAGAGGATGGAATAGCCAAGGGTTAGACACAGGTAGAGCTCTACTGACTTGGGAACAGTTAGGGGCAAGTCATGAAAACTCCAGACTCTCAAATGTCTCATCGGCTGCACCTGAAGGCAGCGTGGGTGGGCAAAGAATGGGTGGTGTGTGGCCTCCTCTGTTAGATTACAGGGAGAACATTCACCCTATTTGGACTGCCGAAGAGCTATGGAGGTGGCGTGCTGAAAAAGAACATGAATTTTTGGAGTCAAGTTCTAAATAGAAGCTTAGCCCTGCTCACTTACTCATTGCATGACTGGGGAAATCTTATAATCTTACCAAACTTCAGTTTTCCCATTTGTAAGATGGTAGGACTCATACTGACCTTGAAAGTAATGAAATGAAATTATAATAATAGCTAACATGCACTAAGCACTTACTATGCGTTTCAGGTGGGTTCATTATTTCACGTGGTCTTTATAACAACCTTGTACAGTTCAGGAAGGCAGTGGAACTTAGCAATGCAAAGAAAGCTTCAGGATAGTGTCTGGAACTGAATAAGAACTCAGCATTTGTTTCCTTCTTCTTCCCAGGGGACTACTGATTGGGAAGCTCATTTCCAGAGAACTGAGAGCTCTCCTCTGTTGCATGGTGGGTTGCTCACATCTCCTGAGCCAGAGCAAGGGCTCCAGAACTACTGGGTATGTCTGTTAGTGGGGGTGTTAAAGGCACAACAGGCAGATTTGGCAGCATCTGCCTGAGCCACCACACACAGAACCCTGAGACATTCATGTGACAACTATGGGGCCTCTCCCTGGGAACATCATATGCAGATTTGCCTTCTTTGAAGAAAAGTAATGCAAAAGGCCATTTTTCACTTTTAAATAGCTTTCATTCTATGTCTTAATAAATGCACGTTTGTTGATTTGTGTAAGCATGATGTGGGAAGTCTGCAAATGGATGTAATCTGCACCGAGGGCACATGTAAGCACCAGTGAACACTTTTGAATAATGAATCCCTCCTGTAAAAGACGGACGCTATTCATAATAATTCCTTGCTTTTCTCATTTTGCTGCGTACAGTAGCGATTAATCAATTTGCAATGTTATGTCACCCGCAACAAATTGCTAGCACCAAGACAAATTTATTGCTTTATGATAAAAGAACTTGTTTAGGTAGAAATAAATTAAATTTGGGGGGGGTTGAGATTTGGGTTTGATGTTCACATAGATGACCCGGAGAGTGGGAGGGCACAAGAGAGGTCCAGGTGCCTGCCTTGACCTGGCACCCCAGAGAAGAGCTCAAGTGCAAGAGGGAACAGCTCTGATAGGAAGGAGTGAGGCAGAGAGCACAGGGTGGTTCAGCAGTGCCTGCCTGCCGGGCTCCCTGTGGCAGTGAGCCAATTTAGAGCTTTTCACGGGAGGGATTGGGACAATCAGCAATACCCCAGGGAAACAGCTCTCTTCCCTGTCTCTATTTCACCTGAATCCTCCTGATCCCAGCTCACCTCCAATTGAGTGTGGGAAGAACCTACGTAATAGGAACTGGGGATGGTATTTAGAGGTCTGAGGGTAAGAGAGACCTCGATGATTTTATTTATCAAGTCTCCCAGCATATTAAAATATGGAAGAATAAAAAGGCCAGAACAGGATTGCCAAAATTGTGCAACAAATATTACATTCAGCAAATGAATGCTTTTAATACGTCTGACATTTAATTCTGTATAAATGTGCTATTATCACAGACACTGTCAAAGCTTCAGTATGAGGCCTTTTACAACATAAAAGCTGGGCTGAGTGGACGCTGTGAGTGATCTGAGGGCATGCGGTCCCTTTCTTCTGTATTCAGTTCAAGGACTAGCAGATCAGGAAAGCGCTTGGCCTGCAGACCCAAAGCCACCGATGTTTGTGAAGCACTGCGCTTGAAGCCAGGACACCACACATGTTTTGTTTGTCATTAACTTATACTCCATTAATTTGGAATCTGCAGAGGATTCGGGGACTGATATATTAATTCTGTCTTCCCCCAACAGACGCGTGTGCGCATGCGCGCGCGCACACACACACACACACACACACACACACACACACACACACACACATGGAGGCAGACACACAGATACACATACACACACTCAGGATTACTTTTAAAGCAGTCTCATAGGATGAATGATTTGTGAAAAGCAGGTTTCAGTTAGGAACCATGTCAGTTCCCCTGCACCTGTGAATGGATTTCTCTTTCTCAGCTCATTAAAATCCATTCCCCTCTCTACTCCTCATAGCAAACCTGGGGACCACCCCCAGGACACTTCTTGGTACACCCTGTCCAACTGCCAGGGAAAGGACCCTGGTGCACTTCTTGGGCCCGGATCACTGTCACCTCTGTCTCATTTTAGCCTGAAGCGTGGTAGGTGTGGAGGCCTCCTGATGTGGAAGTTCCTGCAGCCTTTCTGCAGTATCTGAGCAGCCTCTTGGCTGTCCCTCAGCACCAGTGCCTACATCCAGACTCCTGTGGACCATGGCAGTGGAGAACTCAATACCTCTGGTGGGACTTTCCACTGCCTTGTGGTGGGAGGGGCCCCAAAGGGTACCCAGCATACCCATGGACTCACCTGGTGATGGCTTCTTTTTCACCCTCCATTCTGTCTGTTTGCTGGGCTTCCGTTGGCCCATGTTCACTCGAGCACCTTTCCAGGCCCACCTACTTCCTGAGCACCTCTCTGGCTGAGGTCCTAGAGTGGGTTCCAACCCGCTGGAGGCCTGTGTTGCCCCTATTCCTACTGCCTGCCTGCCTGCCGGCTAATTCTGATTATTTCTCTTTCTCCTTGCTCACTTGGGCGCCTTTATTCCTGACCGTGCATTTTCACTGGGCTCAGGATTTAAAAAAAAAAAAAAAAAAACCCACACTGCTAATATCCTTGTCAGCCTTTTCCTGAATCACTGCTGCACCACTCCAGGGAGCCACGGGCCAGTGCCTTCTGACCGCCAGACTCCCTCCCTGGGCCTTCCTATCCTTGGGGTCTTGGGGACTCCTGCTTGGTTCTTCTGGACCCCTGAAGCCAAAGCCCAGAGGCCTAGGTCCTCTGAGAAAAGCCCAGCAGAGGAGGCTGATGCGCCAAGGACTGAGAATCCGGCCGAGCCCCTCCATCTCACAGGTGACTGCTCTTAACTGCTCTCTATTTCTTAGAGTTGGAAGAGCTTTTCTCTCCATCATCTCATTTGCTGTTATCATTCCTGTTTTACAGATGAGCAGACTGGATTTCAGACTGAGCACACTGGCTTAGTGATTTGCTTGAGGCAGCACAGCTTCTGAGGGTCAGCTCTCCAGTCTCCACATGCAAAACCAAGGTAGGGAGAAACAATGCTTTCACATGACAGATAGGGAAACTGAGGCTCCAGAGGCTATAGAGGTTTGTCTCAGATCAACACAGTTGTGAGAGGTGGTGCTTAAAGTGGGATTTAGGCAGCTCTGCCAAGCTCTGCTGCTTACTCTAGCTGGGGTCTCAAGGTCAGTGCCCGGCTCTGGAGAGAGGTCTGTCCATGAAAAATATGGGTACGGGGAGCCCTGAGTCCAGGACCTGGAAATGACCAAGGACTGTCCTGTTGTTTTCATGTCCTTATATGAGCTCAAGGCTTAATGGGGAGCTCAGGTTTGCATTTCAGGGGAGCAGAATGTTAACTGCCATAGCTCAGCACACCATTGGCCCATCTCAGATGGCTCTGGGTAACAAACCAGCCAAGAATGACTGGCAGTAGGAGTTTCCACAAATTCTGGTTTGGTCCTGTCTCATTACAGACACAGGAAGAAAGATCCATTTGGCAAATGCTCGCCGTTCCAGGCAGCCCTCCCCAACTCTCCAAGAAAAAGCACGCTCTCCCTCCTTGGTCTCATATGACCTATTTCGCTGAATGATCACACCCATGCTGATGGGACAGACTGTTGGCCTATAATCCCTCACTGCAGCTTAATTTGGGCACAAGTCCCTTCATGGAGGCAGGATGCTATCACTTGTCCATAGATGAAGCCCATGCCCAGCCTCACAGACACAATCACACAGACATTGACCCAGGCACCACTCACAGATACTTCAAGCTAAGTCTGTCAGTATCTAAGCATACAACTTCTTCTAGGACACATGCCTCCCTGACACCAGGTATTCTGTGTGTCCTCTCTAGACTGCAGGCCACAGCTAGCCTGCAGCTCTTAGAAACTTGGCTTATGTAGGCTGGAAGCTGGTTGGATGCCAGTCTCCAGCCCTGGGAACTTCTTTCTAGACAAACATCTCCTCCAGCTGGGGCCCCCTTCCCCAAGGACAGCCCATCTCAGACTATCTCTAGGGAGAATCTGCCAGCCCGCATGGTACTCCCGATCAGATAGAGGTCCCTCCTGAGGGCCCCAGGGCTCTGTCACACCACAACTTGCCACCTCAACACTTTCTTGATGACCTCAAGGTCAGCTCTCGCTCACTCAGTCCTTCTTCCCCTTCACCCCGATGCTCTGCTTCCTGCAGATAGATGCCTTCCCATCCCTTGTGTGTGCTGGAGGCTGTTGGGCCCATGGACAAGCAGGCTGAAAGGAAAAGAAGAGCCCAGGGTCCCTGCTGAACTTTGGGTTGTCCCTTGTCACAGAGACACCATGAGTCCTGGCAGGGGGTATAAAGCCAGATCCTGGGGTCTCAGGGCTTTGAGTTTAAACCCCAGCTTGGCCTCTTCCCAGCGGTGTTACTTTGGATAGTCACCTGGCCTTGATAAGCCTCAGTTTGTGCTTCTGTAAAGTGTGCATAACCTTGTGAACCTTATAGAGTTGTTGGGAAGATTATATATGTGGTTAAACACATGTGATAAAGAACTTAAAGGGCAGGGTGCTCTAAAAATATTGGTGAATAAGATTGGCATTACAGCGATTGCATTCCCCCATCCGCCTGGCCTCTTAAACCCCTCTGTCACTCAGAGTACAGCTTCAGAGATAGCTCGGCCTCTATCCTCCAATAGGGGAGGGAGACAAGAGTTTGGGCAGTGTCCTGGGGCCTCTTTTGTAAAGCAGGAGAATTATGGGTGAGGAAACAGCTCTTTTCATGGGTGTGCACTCTCTTAGGCTATGTGACACCAGTCGGTTCTTACCTGCAAGGCTCAAGTGACCACCCTTCTACTATGAAAGTGGGAGGGAGAGAACACCTGGATAGGAAACCTACATGAATAAGGGTCACATCACATCCATGCTGGTCATTTTCATACATATTAACCCATTCAATCTCAAGGCATTCCAGGAAGGATATTGCAATTGAAGATGGTGAGGTTCAAAAACATACCACATTCCCTAAGTGACTGTCACATGCCGGGCTGCTCTCCAGCTTCCTGGCCACCTTTGGAAAGTGAACAACAGAAAAGAGGAACTGAGTTGAAATGATGAAACCGGTTCCTCATCCTCGGAGGCAAGAGGTTGAACAAATCCATCCTGTAAGCAGTACTTACAGCGAAGCTTACTCCACAGAACAATTTAGACGAAGACCTGGTTTATGCAACTGAATATGAAATATGGCCTGTGTCTTAAGACATTGGTATAAAAAGACTATTTCTTTGCTGTCACAGCCTCAAAGCTACCTCTGCTAGAAGTATTGCCTTCTCACCTGAGGATGAACTACCAGGCAGATCTAGAAAGAAGTCTGGGGAGATTTTCTGGGAACTCACTGGGGGATTCTGGTAAGTTCTCTTCACATTCTCTCTCTCTCTCTCTCTCTCTCTTCTCTCTCTCTCTCTCTCTCTCTCTCTCTCTCTCTCTCTCTCTCTCCTTGTGGTATAGAACCTAGGTGTGCTTATTCATAGCCCTTTTTGTTTTTTTTTATTTTGAGACAGAGCCTCACTAACTTGCCCGGGAGGAACTAGAATGTGTGGTACTCCTGCCTCAGCCTCCCTCAGTGCTGGGATTACAAGCATGCATCTCTGCACCCTGCACTTTCACTTGCCAAGCCTCAGTTTCCCCATGTATAAGAGGACATGGTTTTCTGAGGGTGATTTCTCTGAGTAACTTCTAAGTCCTCCCAAACCATGGCTATATTGTCCAATGTAGAACTCATGTTAGTGCAACAAATGTTTTTGGGACTTTTGAATTTCCTTAGTAGAAAATCCCATGAAAAGCTGGCCGTGTAAAGTAGCATTTGATTAATGCACTTAGAGAATTTGAGAATAAATTCATTTTGGGTGTAGAAGCTTAGGTCTGACTCTGTGACTGTCAGAAAGGAAATTTTTTTTGGTTTCTGAAGCCTGTGTCCTTGTCACTGATTTAAGCCCTAGCTCTCCCTTATTTAGAGAAGGCAGTGAGCCTCCTGGTCCAAGGTAAACTGTCCACCTTTGTCCCTGTTGGAGATGACTGAAAATCTCTGCAGTATTCTTGCTCCTTCCACAAAAGCAAGCAAGGTGGTAGGTAAGGAAGCAGCTTTGGTCACTACAGAGGAGGACACACACTGGAGGTGCGTTTTGCAGCAGGTTTTCCGGGGGGGCACAGGAGTAGGAAGGACATCAGATCTGGGTTCTGCTGCCAACAGATCAATATGTTGACAGAGCTGCTCTCTGCATGTGTCCGTTTAAACACCCATCCCGCGTGGGATTGGGGCTGACCAACTCCCTCCGTTTGCCAAATGCAAATGCATTAACCTTACAATTGGGTAATCTAATAAAAAGGATCAATGGTCTGATTCGGTGCTTATGGAGTAATTTGCTGCAAGTGAGAGCAATTTAGGCAGGGCCCAGATGGGCAGCTTGGGGGAGCTGGGAGAATGGCTTCAGCCGGCCGTCTTCTCTGACTTTCCCAAGGCATGGGCCGCTCTGGCTGGAGAGGCTGGGCCGAGGCTCCCAGGGAGTGGAGAGGGTGTTATTCGTTCATTACTGCCACTTTAATCACTTAGAGGTTCAATTAAGTATAAATCATTAGTGGTATTTCAAGTTACTTTTTCCAGGCCCGTGCATAACACACTTGACTGGCGGTGGGGAGCTTTCTCTGACTAGATTTAGCGTGCGACTGAACAAGGCAGTCATATGGGTTTTTCTGCTATGAAATTGATAAATGAAGCGGGCATTCGAGGTACAGCAGTAATTTCTGTGGTGCAGTCAAGTGCTCGCTCCCTTGTCTCCTCTAGCAATGAGGGCATGGGCCCCTTTAATACGGTGACTTTCCCTGAGGGCCCTAAAGGCCAGGCTGGGCTGTAGACCTAGGGTTGATTTCCTTGCTGGAGTTCCCAGAGCCAGCCTTGGTTCATTAGTGGGAATATACCTGGGGAAGGAAAAAAAAAAAAAAAA
>NW_022900934.1:18830872-18832248 GCF_012274545.1 Fukomys damarensis
AACAGGGGAAAAAAAAAAAAAAAAAAAAAAAAAAAAAAAAAGGAAAGAAAAGAAAAGAAAAGAAAAGAGGTGAGAAAGCAGGTCCTTTCACCCTCATTCGCTATCGCTGATGCCGTCATGGTTTTTGCAGAGTAGGGAGCAGGCAGTGCCAGAAAGGCACAGTCCGGCTGTCTCTATGGATCTTGCCCTTTTTCCGAGGCTTGCAGCTGTCCCCTGTGGCTGGCGTCCCTGTCTGGAAAGCATATTTTTTCCTAATCGGTTTTACAGCTCTTTTAAAGTAATATGTCAGATCATTTTCCCCATATACATAGTTAATGAAAGTAACCCTACAAATTCATTTTAAATAGATGGAAGTTGTTATAACCCTGATCCAGAATTTATTACATTCATTACAATCTTGCTGAAGTAGGTAATGTAATGGACTATTACTTTTATTATCTTTTTAATCCCTCAAAATTATTAGGAACTGACTAATATTTGGCATCACCCTGTTAATGTTTAAACAGAAATTGATACTTTAATTCGTCTAATAAATGACAGGGGCACTTTGAGTGGAAACAAAAGCCTGACGGGATTTATCTTGATCAGTCCCAAAGACTTTTCAGAGGGACTCAGGGGTCTGGACGCAGTTATTTCTAGGTAGGGTATCTTCATCGAGTACTCAGAAAGGACAGAGGAGTAGAGATGGAACTAGTGACAGAGACCCAGACGGACGGGAATGATAACAAGGTAGAGATGTGAGAGGGAGAGAAATCCCACTTTGTAGATCCAGGTTCTGATTCTGACTCACAGAAAGCTCCTAGTCGTAGTGAGCTCTACGGATCTTTTTCTTCCTGCCCTTCGTCTTCCCCTCCCCTCCTCCTCAGATTAAGAAGATTTTTCTTTATAACCATTCCTGTTAGTAATCAGCTTTATGGCTACGAATTCTCAAGTGCTCTAGAATTTGTGCGTCGCAGAGACAAATGATTGAGCAACACTCTTCTAGCTAGGAGTGAAGACCCTGCTTGCTCCTCGGAAAATAATGATGGCTGCTTGATTTGCAAATTACCAAATCTCACCGTGAAATGGGAGGGGGTGGGAGGGGGCACGCTGTCGTATCTCTTCCAGAAGAAGCTGTGTTTACCCTCCAGAGCTCCGTTTCCTGCAGGGCGGGTGACAGGTAGGATTTAGGAGAAATTGATCCCTTGCACTTTCCTGTTTTTATAAGGCAAAATGCAACGCTAGTTACTTAAAGACAACAATAGTAAAAATAAATAAAAATCTGTAATTCTAACACAAGAGGAACAAAGTCCTCTTTCTGGCGCAATGATAAAAGATGAAAGGAGATACATTTGGAAAAGGAAACAGTGGCATTTTTTTTTTTTTTTTTTTTTTTT
>NW_022900934.1:18832438-18847374 GCF_012274545.1 Fukomys damarensis
TTTTTTTTTTTTTTTTTTTTTTTTGGTCACACAGGCAAGGATGTGTTTTCTAACAAAGAATGCTTCCAGTTAGCAAAGTCACTAATTAGAGAAGAGGAGCTCATTAGAATTTAAAGCTTTCTTTACTGTGTAACGTGGCTTTGCTCTCTCTAAATTCCCTGAGTTTCCAAAGCAAGAAAAGTATTGATGAAATTGACTCAGCATGAAGTATGCCCCATTTATGTGGATCTGGGAGGAGATGGGCTTCTTGGTTTTCCCAGCAAAAAAGCCTGCTAAGGGTCCTTTGAGATGAGCCCAGGCGGGTGAGCCGGGACAGTGTCCTCCTTGCTTTTATGCTGAGGGACCTCTGACTGGCCACCCCCTGATTAAATCCCATTTTGATCTATGAAGGAAAATCTGTCCTTAACTAAGTTTCTTCCCGAAGCCTTGCAAATTGCGCTGGTTGCTTTCGTCAAATGCTGATTTGACAGGGGCCACATGTCATTTGGGGCTTGATAAAGAGACGACGAGGCAGCTTCCCAGCATGTTTATTTTTAATAGACATAAAAAATGGAAACAAAACCAGAGGCTTTCTCACTCCTTGGAACCCTTGCTGACAGAAAAGTACTGACTACACAGAAGTGGTAAAGTACAAATAGAGATCCTGGAAAAGCAGGTTTTTGTTTGTTTGTTTCCCAAAATATCCTGAGGATGTGAGATGCAGTGAGCTCAGAAGGCTCCCTGATTTCCTCCCCAACAGGAAGTCACATGCAGTATTTAGGCATCAATGTGTCAAAGCCCTGGCAACATTCTACGTGTGGGCTTCATCTTGTGGGTACAGTAAACCCCATCTTTTCCTCCCTCATCTATTAAAATGTAGCATTGTGAATGGAGGCCATATATTCCCAGTTGCATGATGGCAAATGAAGATCCCTTCCATTTTTTAACTGTTTACCTAACAGACACAGCTCCTTCCTGCACCCTTACCAGCTGTGGATGGCCCTAAAATAATTTCATAGACACCATCAAGGAAGAAGAATGTAGTTTAATAGGCCAATTTTAAAATGTTCACAGCATGTGTGATAAAAGGCTAATGACTTCCATGTAAAAAGAGTTCTTTTAAATTATAAGAAAGCGGTTAAATTTTCAACAGAAAAATAAGGATAGTGTATGAAAAAGAATTTACAAGAGAAGAAATGTAGATAGCTGATATTTATTGAATGCATACTATATGCTGATGTGATTTACCTGAGATCTCTTACAATTTTTTTCAAGAACCCCATGAGGTAGGTGATAGTAGTCTCATCCCCATTAAAAGATGAGGAAAAGTAAGGCTTTGAGAAGGTAAATAATCATTTCCAGATCATACATGTCATAAGTGGGGAGTTCAAAACCAGGCTGCCTGAGTTACCTGGGCCTTTGAATGGCACTGCTATTGTTCTACAAATCCTCCTATATAATCATACAGTAAGATTAGAAGAAAAAGTTCATATTTACAAGTAGCAAGGATACATTAATTTAAAACAATCAAAACTTACTATTAGCAAATTAACAGACAGTTAAAAAATGTTAATTTTCAATGTTGGGAAGGGCGGATTGAAACAGACATTCTTAAATATATATTGCAATTTGACAATAACTAGCAGAAGTCTCAAAAATATACAAGTTATTTGACTCAGTAATGCTATTGTAAATAAATTATCCCAAGGAAATAAGAATGTCAGTAAAGCTGTAGGCATACAGGTGTCCACTAGGGTGTTGGAAATCGCTCTGTTCTAGATTTAGGGGACTGGTTAGGTACATTATGGTCCACTCATTTAATGGTGTTGATGACAGTAAAAATGAAGCTGTCAAAGAGGTTTTAATAGGGCCGTGGATTTAGCTCAGTGATTCTGGTGCCTGCCTCACAAATGCAAGGACCGGAGTTCTATAACAGGGACAAAAAAAAAAAAAAATGAAAAAAAAAAAAAAAAAAAAAAAATCTCCATTTAAAAAAAAAAGAGGTTCTAATAATGTGGGGACATGCTTATGCTAAGTGAGAAAAGTAGGCTACAAAATTGCATGTATAATATCAACTGCGTAAAAGGTGTATAGAAACAGGAATGGAGGGAAACAAAAAGGTGAACGACAGGGTGATTGAGTCTATTTTTGTTGTTGTCGTTGTTATAACAAAATACTGGAGAGAGACTTGTTTAGCTAAGAGTTATGGAGGTGCAAAGGCATGATGCTGTCATCTGCTCAGATCTGGTGGGAATTTCGTGGACGATAGCACCTCAATGGCAGAAGTGTAAGCGTGAGGAAGAGACCACACCTCCAAACAGGAAGCCACAGTGAGGCACTGACTGCTCAGTCCCCTCCAAGAGCGCTCCAACTAGGCCCCGCTTCTTAAAAGTTCTGTCCCCTCATCATCACCAGGTCGTGGACCACGCTTCCAGTCCAGGAATCTTTGGGGGACACATTTAAACCATGTCCAATCCATAGCCGAGTTGTGCTCTGTGCAGTGGGGTCCTGTGTGGTCGTGTCTTATTGTTCTTAATATTTTGAAAATCTTCTACAGTTAGCATGTTTGTTTAGGGGTGGGGAGGGAGAAGACGTCCTTTATGCCTTTTAAAAGTCAGTTTAAGTCTCAGCACTATAGGAGATGAATCAAGGAACCCACCAGAATACCAAATTAAAACTCGATTAATTAATTTGTTCTCTGGGTGGGCACAGGACACCTACAGGAAACTTTGCGTGTCCTTCCCAGACCACCCCTCCCCTGTGACATATGTGTCAAGGCCTCAGGACGAGGCTGGTGCAGCCGAGTGCAGTATGGATCCTCAGTAGATATCGGCAGCAGTAATAGCTTAATGCACTAACTGTGGTCGCTATGGCTGCTGTTTTGTGAGTAGGAAGGAAGTTTGAGCATCTTGCAGGCACTGAGAAGAATATATACACTGGTTGTCCTGAGACAGGACTAAAGTACCTTCTATGGATGCTCACTGTTCTGGGGTGAGAGCTGAGCTCCCAGTGCCATCCAAATCTATTGTCAGTCTCTGCAGAGCAGGGACCCGGGGTGCTTCTCAGACCTGCTGTGAACCCATAGTGCAGACCCTCCTTTGCTCCCACATCCTGGGCACCTTCTAGCGGTCTGGCCCCGGGCCAAACTTTTTCACATATGGCTTTTCTTGCCCATAACTTTGAGAAGCAGGTTTCATTAGCATCTCTTCTTTATTAGCTCCAAGCCTAGAAGTTACTCTCCTGGATCACAGAGTCAGTAAGTGGCAGAGCTGCCATTCGAAGCTATACTGGTCTGGCTCCAGAGAGGTCGGAGAATGGCAACAATGGTTGAGAACATAAGCTCTGCAATTAGAAAAACCTGGCGTTTTGACTTTTTTGTGGCTTTGAGCAAGAAATAAGTGTGCCTCAGTTTGCTGATTTATAAGATGGGACTTAACAGTGCTTGCATGTTGCACCCTTATTTTATAAAACACCAAGAGAAATGGAACTATTGCCAAGGAAACTATGCTATCATACTTCTCCTCACGTAGAATTATAACTTTATTCATGTGGAAGGAACTGTTAGGCTCATTTAGACACAGATTTTTATCATGAGGCCTTTGGACATACATATAAAGGGAAACTAAGTGAAATAATTTGCTTAAGGTACTCCTAAAGTTTTCCATATTCAGAGACTAACTCAGCAGTGTCTATTTCATTTTTAAAACACACTATCATGACAGCCAGCGATTTAGCTCAGTGGTGCCAGGCCTGCCTTGCAAGCCTAAGGTCCTGAGTTCAGTACCAAGGGGGGGAAAAATGCCACACCATCACCTTTTGTCACATTGCAAACATTAGTGGTAGCATTGAAAAAAAATAAAACACTTTTCTTTTGTCCTCAGATATTATGCTGCAAATACCCATTCTGCAGATTTGGATGTGCATTCCCAGATATGACAATGACATCGAGACTGCTTGCTGCCAGCCAGTGACAGCAAAAAGCCACTTGGTTAGAGGGATATTAAAATGAGTAAAAGAAAATATACATCTTGGAATTGATGAAATGTAATTATGATTAGTAGTATTAGTAGTAGTAATAGTAGTAGTAGTAGGAGGAGGAGTAGTAGTAGTAGTAGTAGGAGGAGGAGGAGGAGGAGGAGGAGGAAAAGTAATACTGGAGGTTGAATTTAGGGCCTTTTCACTAAGTTACCTCCCCAGCCCTTTTTTGTTTGTTTTGAGATAGGGTCTCACTAAATTGCTAAATTGCCCTGACTGGGCTTCAACTTCCTGCCTCAGCTATCTGGAGTGTGCCCGCAGCTTCCAGCTATATCGTATATGGTTGTTAGGAGAATGCAACGAGGTCATGCTTATATAGAACTTACACGACCAGATTGGAAACCCAGTGAATAGTTGGCATCATCATCATCATCGTTATTCTGTTCTCTGAATGTGTTGCCCATACATTTACTCTGTAGGATCTGTCTCCAGATTCTGAGCCAGTGTGCTGGGCTGAGGAACAGCTGTACTGCAGGATGAAGTCTGTCCCATTTCCTTTTCTGTCCTCCTCCATCTACCTGCTTGCTGATCCTCCCCCTCTCCTGCCTTTTCCTCCTTTACCTATCTCCCTCTTCCTCCTGCTTCTCTGCCTCCCCTCTCAACCCCCTCCCTAGCTCTTCTACAAAAAAATGGCCCTGTCACTGGAGCTGTTTTGTAGGTTTAGAGTGAATGGAAGTGTCTTTTGGAAAAGCTTGTTCTGCCTGACAGTCCTGACCAGCTCAGGGGCAGGATCCTTTGAGTTCCCCTCTCTTCTGCTCAAAGACCTGCTCATTTGGTTAATGATTTGCAGGGATGCCCCTGGGCCCGGAGCCCTCCACCTCACAGCAGAGGCAGCTGGGCTGTGTGCTCTGCAGGAGGCCTCTGGCAGGACTGGAGGGGTTTGACACCCTTCCTCTGGTGGATCTAGGAATACTGGATTTGAACTGGCTTAAAAAGAAACCATTTATGATTATTCTAAAGAAGAAGTTCACAGCTTTTATGATGAGCCTTATATATACATTTAATGACATTAAAGTATTTGATTATGTGCATTAAGAAGAGGTCTGAGAGCTCACAAGTGTCCTTAGATTTAAGCGTATTTTAACTGCCTACAATGAAAAGAACAAGGCAAAAAATGAGCTATGGCAGCATCCCCATAAATTCTGAGCCGTAGGAGACACGCCTTTACTGGCTCCAGGACTGGCTCAGAGAGGTGGATACAGGGAAGAAGAACTACAGAGTTTCCATTTTCTTGAGGGTCTGGGCACCAGGAGGAAAGCAGGACCAGCCATCCCTACAATACTTTCTTTCTAGCCAGCATTTGAGCCAGGACTGCACAGCACTGGGACCAACATCAGTGGAAGCAACGGCTTGTACCCAGCATAGCACTGGGCTCTTATACACATCACTGAATTTAATCTGTACAGGTAGGTGTCATTGGTCCATTTTCCAGATTCAGAAACTGAACCTCAGTAAAGTCACTGGCTTCAAGATGATGAATATCAGAGCCACTTTCTGTAAATTGATCTTTCTGATTTGAAGCTTTCAGCTACTTGTACAAATGCTGGGTCCTAAGCTCAGAATGATACTCTTTTGGGGAATATTTAGTGGAGAAGGAGAAGGGAATAGGTGCTGAGGCAGAGGGAATACGGGTCTTCATCTTCCTCCACCCTCTGGACCCCAGCCCTTTGGAGGCATGAATTGCAGGAGAAACAGAATCAGGACAGAAAAAGCCACTTGAAATGAACTGCTCCCAGACAGGCCGCCATGGTGGCGTGATTGATACTGGAGCATGTAGGTGTAATGAAACTGATGCCGGCTTCTCTGCACCTGTGATTTATTGAGGACAAATTTAAGATGAGAAAGGGCCCCATACCAGGAGCTGCGTCTTCCCCTCCAAGGGAGGGTGGTCATCCATCACCAGCCATTGCAAGGGCCCATTGCAAGCGGCTCATCACATGAGCCAATAGTCTCTTTGTTGGGGTTCCTAACAAGTGTTGGATCAGCAAAAGTCTATTTATGCTGGTGGACCTTTCAGGACCAATTTGTAGTGGGTCACTGATTCTGCTGGGGTATTATCTTCTTTACTACTCGGGCCAGTTGGGGAACGCGGCAAAGATTAATGGTTTTGGCTGCCGACTTGCCGCCGCAATCTACTGCTTCTGGACCAAAGATTAAGTTTTTTTGTGTTTTACCAGAAAGGGCCCACCTCGTGTATGAGATGTGCTTTGATTTACTGACTTGCAGTGGAGAAAAGCATCATGGAAATGCGTTTGGTTATGCCGAGGACTTGGCAGATGGCTGTTAGGCTTGGCATCTCCACTCTTTACCCTGAGGCCCAAGGCAGGGAACTGGCAGCTCCTGGGGTGCCATGGGTGAATTCTGCATGCCCTGGGCTCCATGAAACTAGGGGAGCCACCACCCCCTTTAGTGCACAGAATATCAGGACTTTGGCTGACACCCGGCAACCCTGCTCGGAGGGGCAGGTGGTCCCCTGACATTATTATTTAAAATTGTGTTATTAAAAAAATAGTTATAGCTATAGCCCCTGCCTATTCAAAGGCAAACTGCACCTGTTCTTTTACTGTTTATTTTTTACAATTTTATTTTATTTTTGGGTACTGGGGATCAACCTCTGGATCATGCACTTGTGAAGCAGGTGACGGCACCATTGAGCTAAATCTCTGGCCCTGTACATGCTCTTTTAATACATTTTGGAGAAAAATATTAAAAAGGAAAATAGAATCATATATAAGCCAACTACACAGTGATATGACTATTAGTATTTTGGTTTAAATTTTCATCCAGAACTTTTGCTGATATATGCCTGCTATTTTATATGATTAAATTCACACTGGATTTATGCAGATTTTAGTTTTGTTTTATTTTTGCTATATAGTTTTGTAGCCTTTTTAAAATAATGAATATGATTCTATAGGCAGTTCTCCCTCTCTTTATTTTAATGAGCCATCTATTTAAAATTTGTCTCAAGATGGGTTTATTGCAACACCTCCAATGCCAAAGGTCTGTTCTTTTATTCAGCAGTTATTTGCTGTGTGCTTTTCTGGACAGACTCTGCTGGGATCTCGGAGCTGAGTCAGGCACAGTTCCTGAGTCAAGGAGCTGGGATCAGCACCTGGGAAAGCGTGTGTGTCCTGTGAATGCAGGTGCTTCCTCACATGCCTCTCCGATGAGAGCCCAGAACACTGCACATGATTCGCAGCCAGGTCCCTATAGCATCAGGATTCCAGAAGAGGAAATAAACATTTGGTTTTATGGGGTAGCAGTCTGCTGTTGGTTGCAAATATATTTGCTTGGTTTTCTGGAGTGAACTGAGAGCTGGAAACCACCCTTGGCTCCCTGCATGGGCATCAGCATGCCAATCTTGCAAAATTAGAGAAAGAGCCCAGTAGCCCCGTGGAACCAGGCACCCTAGGTGGCTACAGATCTGTTACAGAAGGGCATGGTGTAGCCATCATCCTTAGAACTCAGAGTGTGAAATCTCCTAGCTGCTGACCTTGAGTAAGTCATCTATGAGCTTAATTTTCCTTATCTGAAAAGTGGGGCCTACAAGCCCAGCTTCTACTCTTTTGTGCTTTTTAACAGCATGGAAAGTTGCTAAAAGGCTAGTGTTCAGCCCATGCCAGCCCTGACTTGGGCCCATTTTCCAGATGCTGTGCTGACTCTAATAGATGGATAAGCTCTAATTGTTCCAACACATCTGGGTTTCACAGACCCTTGTCTCAGGACCGTAAATCACTGGGCATTATCCCCATGGTTGGCTAGGACGTCCTTCCCCTGACTGGGGCTGGCTGTGGGAGGGGGGACCCTGAGAATATCTGAGGCCTGTTTTTCTCCATTGGTTTTTAAATCTCTAACAGGGAGTATTACTTACTCAGCAATTCCAATGGTTCCCTTTGTAGCAGCCTCTTCTCTGCCCAAGGGCAGCCTCCCTCCCTTCCTCTCCACCTTGCTCCCAAATTAAAATTCTTTAAAGAAGTAGAGCACTCTCTCTAGACAACGTATGCACAAACTTTTCCAGTACCTGTTTTGGTACCACATAGGAGTATTTGTCATTTGGACTAAGGTCTCTGTCTCTGCAGAATATATGTGTTGTTTACAGAAGAGGAGTTTCTTGGGCTCAAAATCAGCAATTAACAGCTCCTAATGTCCCCTAGTTTGCAAGTTGTCTCACTCCGTTCTAACTACTGAACTGTTGACACCCCTCCCATGTCCTTGTCTTCTTGCTGCTCCTGGACATTTGCTTTTACTATTCTCCTAGCCTAAATGTCCTTCTTTGGGCTGTTTATGGGGCTGTCTTCTCATCACTCAAGTCTCAGCTTAAATATTACAGAGAAACTTCTCTGACCATCCCCCAGCCAAAACTAACACAATCCCCCACCCCGTGTTAAACTCCTCCGTGACAGGCCGTCTCTTTTCTTCCTCAGAATGTGTATGGTTTGGGAAAGTATCTTTCGGTAATGGCAGATTCAACAAATATGTGACCCTCCCCTGTACCCTGTCTGTCAGTACCATGAGAACAAGATAGTCGTCTTTGTACCCCCAGTGCCTTTCTCGGTGTCTGGCATAATCAGGCTTTCAACAAATAGGTGTGTTCACTGAACAAATAAATGGATGGATGGATAGATGAATAGCTGGATGGGTGGTTGGGTAGATGAATGAATGAGAGGATGGATGGGTGGAAAAATGGCTGGGTTGGTAATGGTGGAGGGATGAATTTGTGAATGGGGGAATGAGTGAGGGATACTAATGTGGTAAGCAAAAGCTTTCTTTTCCTTTGTGGGCCTCAGAATGAGTGAGGAACACGTTTCTTCTTGAATGGGCAAAGGGATGAGGAGCCTTCCTGGTCCCTCCCACCTCCATGGGTCCAACTTTACTCACCATCAATGTTTCTGAAACCTGTATTTATAACTCTTCCTACTTTTCCTGTGGTTTGCCTTCATCCTCTGCTTTAAACTTCTTAGTACAGAAATTTTCAAACATACAAAAGAAGGGAGAATTGCAACAACCCCTCACATAACTTTGACACCACCCCCATGATGGAATATTTAAAACGAATGCTAGGCATCAGTTTGTTTCATACAAGAAGTTTAGGTGATATTTCTAGTACATAAGGGCTGAGCCACAATATCATCATCACATCTAATAAAATAAAAAGCAACTCCTTTACTATCTAATATATGGTCAATATTCTATTATTTCCGATTGACCCAAGAATGTGTTTTTTTATTTAGTTCGACGGAGTCAGGCTATAAACATTGCATTTGATTGTTAAAGCTCTTAAATTTCTTTCAAATATCCCCCTTTTTCTTCTCACATTTAAAATGTTATTTATTTATGTGTTTTGAAATCTTGCTTATTTCTCTTTTTGAACTGTGATCTATTTCTTGGTGAACCCAAGTCTTCTGTCCTGCTGACAGTTTGGCATTGTGGGTTCAGCTGTTAACTCCATGTGGTGCTACTTAGCTTGTTCCTCCATCCTCTGTGCTTCTGGAAAGCTGGTAGCCAGATGCCAAGGCCTGAGCAGAGTCACATCCGATCTTTAGCTAGAATCCTTTGTAGATGGTGTTGTGTATTCCTTGTTGAATCACATCCTAATGTCTAGTCTTCTCTCCTCTAATAATGTTAAGATTGATCTATGGCTCACTCTGTCCTTAATGAACTCCTACTCCCATATCTATTTCTACTGCTTTATGAACTTGTTTTGCAAAACAAGTCAGTTGAGAACACTCATCATTTTGGTGGTGGATACTGGGGATCAAACTCAGGATCTGGAGAGGCAGGTGGCAGAACCACTGAGCTAAATCTCCGGCCCTGAGAACACTGATCATTTTAAGCAGAAGTGGGAGCAGCAAGGGCTAATGGAAAACACACTGATTTAAAGCACCAGCCCCAGGTAAGAAGCATACTCTCTGCTGCTCCGCTGTCTTGAATATAAGATGGGGCTCATAACAGTAGTTTTGAGAACTAATAACTGGGATAGATGTTTTGTACATAATCATCAGCACACAACATTATGTACTTAGTATAGTCATTCACTTATCCTTCAACAAACTCATGAAGCATATTCAAGTATTTGTCCCATTATACAAATGATGAAGAGGAGACACAGACAGGGTAGGTAACTTGTCCAAGGCTGCACAGCTACTAAAGGGCAGAGCTAGGATTTGCACCCAGATAATTAGGCTCAGAGTCTGTGTGTGTAAAACGCAATGCTGTGCAACACACATGAAGTCAAAGGTAGTTCTCTACTCTCCTCCACATTGGACATTTGTTAAGCCGTCACCAATGGGTACCTGTTAGTCCCACCTGAAGGTGATCACAGGATGGAATAAGGTAGCCACAGTTACTGTGTTTCACTCTGGGCTTTCACAAAGTCCTCATCTCTACTCTGCCTGCTATTTGGATGGGCCAGAGCTGAACAGCTTATGTGATAGAGAGGGAGCCGGACAACAAAAGTTCTCATCCTCATTTGGGTGGGAATTTATCTCCCTGCCAAAATTTTTCTGAATTCCTGAGAGGTTAAGTGACCTGCCTAAGATCACACAGTAAGTTTGCCACTGAGCTAGGATTAGAACCCCAGACTCTCAAGCTTGGGCAATTGTGCCTGGATTCTCTGCCCCTCCCATACCCAGGGAGAGGGGTCTGTCTCTCTGCCTCCCACCCTATACTCCTCACAGTCAGGTCATTTCAGTGCCCCTGGGAGAAATACACCTTCCTAAGTGGCTGCAGCCTTTCAGGGATTGCCTGGCATACCAGAGACTTTTACTTCTTGTCCCTGATATAGATGTATGAGTCTGCTGACCTCACTCTCCCAAAGGCATTCTGAGGACTTACTCTCCTATCTCCTGGCCTCACACTGGAACCAAAATCAAATAAATGTGCAGAGCCCAGATTTGAACCTAGTTCTTTTGCTTCCAAGTTCTGAAAAGGCCAGATATAAAGTAAGCTCATGCTTATCAATGGCAGCATATCTGCCGTAGCACAGCCTTGTATTCCAGATGCGGGAAGTGAGGCTCAGAGTGGGGCAGTAAATGAATGAGTTTGTACAGCTTCAGCAATGTGCAGACTGCTGCAAAAGGGCCCAGTTGTTCCTCCTGTGATTTGGGGGTTCAAAGAGTGTTTTCCTATGGGGCGCACACCTAAATTCAGACCAGAGGGCACCTAGTGAGCTCAGGCTGGGGGTGTTTCTGAGCCAAGCGAACCAGCCCATTGTTTGTAGTCCAGCCCATCTGATCACAAAGGCCAAGACAATAATTGGAGGTGGGTTTGGGTTCCCTGGGTAGGAGCTGGCGCCAATACTCAGGGGCTCTATTGGCGCCTTGAGCCCTGGGCATTTGCTAATGGACCGTGGCTGATCCCAGGACTGATTGGCAGCCAACCCCAAGGTCCTCAGGGAAATCTTGGAAACTGTGGTCTCCAATTTGGAGATATTGTCCCTACCAAGAGCCGTGGGATGGGAATTGGGGGTATCCTGTTGGTATGAGGCAGAAGTGCTTCTGAGGCAATGAGTGAGATGAATCGAGACCCTTTGCCTCCAATCACCTGGCTGGAACACGAGTGTAGGGTCCCAGACAGTGAAATACAGCAAGCTGTCAAAATGCTGACCTCTCATTTCCTCTCTCTGCTGCCTCTTTACCCTGTCTCCTGGGCTGGCTAGTACCATGGCCCCTGCCAGATGGATAGCGGGGCCAGTAAGAGTGCTCAAAGTTGTTCTCAAATAACACATCGGGGTGGAGGTGACCCCAAGATCAGCCAGGTCGTCATCACTCCCAGGATAGAGGAAAGAGGAATTAACCCTTCTGGAGATCTCTGAGGACTAAGCCTCACTGACTGAAAAGGGCTTTTCAGAACCAGGGCACAGTGTAAGCAAAGTCACAGAGGCACAAATGAACATGAGGAAGATAACACAGGGGAGCCACAGGCAGAACACTGGGTTGGAGGGTCCAGAGAGAGACTGGAGTGGCAGACCTCGAAAGCAATAACAAAACTTTCATATCCACCCTGGTTGGTAGTTGAGAGCCACTAAAGACTTTGAAGTGAGGGCAGAAGAGAGGTACCTGGGGTCTGCCCAGAGTCATGGCTCATTTTAAGGTGCATTAGGCAGGGCAAAAGGCAAACTCAAAGCTGTGCGTCTGACCTTTTTCCTAGGACATTCGATATTCAAGCATTTTGCGCATCACCCAAATTTTATTCATTTACCCAAAGAGTGAGAAAAAGGCGCTTTAGGAAACTGCTATAAATCCAGAGCAAGTCACCATGGTAACCTGATTAGCAGCTAAATTAAGTTCATGATTAAGAAGAAATAAATAAAAATAACTCTCTTCCTTGGTTGGGGCTACCCACTGGGCCACTGGCAGCTGAGCAGATGCTGAGGCTTTGCACAGCTAGGATGCAAGCCTGGCCTGGCCCCTTCCGAGGGGTTCGGGTAGTGTGTACTGACTTGCAGTAAAGGACAGAGAAACTCATGCTAATGCCACCAGGAGGTCCATAAGGCCCCTGGTGGCCAGGCCGGGGACTGCAGGCTGCACTTGTAAAAGCCAAAACCATGGATTTCTTCAGGAGGATCCCAAGCCCTCTCAAGGTGTCATCTTGAGGACTGCACAGGCCTTCCTTTGTCCGACTCTCTTGTCCATACATTTCCACCCCTCTAGTACCAGCCCCCGTGACCTTGGTGCCCAGAACCTTGACATGACCTAGACTTGGTTGTGGTCTTCGAGAGGCTGAATTTGGTTGTGGACACCAGATAATGGGAAGTGCTTGGTAATGAGGCACACTGTGTATGGGATGCTGTGGAAACATGGGCCAGCCTGGGAGGCTTCTTCTCGGAGTTAGCCCGTAGGCCAAGCTGGAAGGAGCTGATCAGCCTGATGAGACCGAGAGGGCCCTCTTGAGGAACGTGCAGTTAACACAGCCAGGGACGAGCAGCAGGAGAGATGAGTGCACAGAGAGAGACGAGCCTCTTGCATGTCCTTCCCAGGCCTCCTCTTGACCAAAGTAGTTTAGAGCAATGGCTAAAGTCAAACAGGCTTTGAATCCACCCTCTGCTGCTTAGTAGCTTTGGCCTGTGCTGAGTGATTTAAGTTATGTGATCCTTAGCCTCACTGCCAATGCAATGGGGGTTACAAGGATAATGACACTTATTTCAACAGGTAACTGGGGGATCAGGTGTAGTTAGTGATGTGCACTAACTGAAGCTCAGCCCCTCACATATGGCAAACTCTCAGGAACGTGCCTGCTGATGGGAATTCACTGCCACGGAAGTTGCCCTGATTGGGTAAAGGGCAGACAGAAATATACAAAGCACAGTGAGCAGAGGTGACAGCTGTGGCTGCTGTGTCTGGCTCTACACTGTGTCTGCACAGACCCTGTGCCTCCTCTCAGTTGCTCCGGGCCCCAGACCAAGCTCAGAGCTGGGAGGCTGGTGCTGAGCTGACCCCCTCCAGTGAGGCGTGGGACTCCGGACAGGTGACTCTGGCCCAGTGATTGCTCACTAGCCTGGTTGCATCTTCTCTGGAGCAGTGCTACGGAACCTCTTCTTCTCAAATCCTCCTTCCCTGCCCCTTTGCTTTCACAGGTGTGACCCCTTCCTTTGAGATCTGTAGGGTATTTCTGTCCCTTTATCCTCCTCAGCAAAGCTCTCACACCTCTCTCTAATCGGGTTTTGGCTTCTGCTCTTCAGAAGAACTAAAATTACACAAAAGGTCTCTGGAGAAAAGTCCTATGCGGGTGGTCATAGATCCAGAAATGGGATCCTGGGCTGGGGATTTAGCTCAGTGGTTCTGCCGCCTGCCTCACAAGCACAAAGACCTGAGTTCAATCCCCAGTACCAAAACAAACAAACAAACAAACAAACAAAACAGAAAACAGAAATGGGATCCTGCAGCAGATCACATAGGTGCTTAGGATTTGGCAATCAATGATGCCAGTCCTTCCCTGGGTTCTATCCTGTGTGTGTTTGTGTGTTTTCCTGTGTGTACACAGCCCTGTGAACATGTTTTGTTTTGTTTTGTTTTTGCTGCATTGACTACAGCCTAGCCAAAAAAATTTTTTTCCTATTAGATGAGCTCTCTTGAGTCCTTCATTCCTTTCTTAGAACTCAGCTCTGCAGGCATCCTTGGTCATAATGTATCTAGCTTAAGTTTTTCCTCGGACTGACTTTGTTTTCACACTTCAGTATTTTAAATTGTAGCGAGTTAGATTATTTAAACCTCTCAATGCCTTGTTTTTGTGGCAAAGACATAGGCACAGAAACATTTGTGTACATCTTTGCACTGGCACAGAAAGGTGGCCCTACTCTCGCTTCACAAGCTGCACCAGCCCACAGACCCTTCAGCCTTTCTTCTTGCTTTTGCTGAGCCTTCATCTTCCTCTTTTTAGAAAGGAGCTTGGAGTTTCTCAGCAGAGCTGGCCTGGATGAAAATCTTCCACCTCCACCTCCCAGCTCCTTCCCCCAATCTCTCCCTCCCTGCTCTGCAAGATTGGGAAGCTGCAAGCCCAACCCTTACATCAAAAAGGAACTTGAAAAATACTTGGAGCAAAAACTGCTAACTGTGCATCCTTGCTCCTTGCTGGTGCTGATATTAAATCAGGAAATGGCACTGAACAGGCGTTCCAAACACAGAAACTGAGGTTGTCAACATAGAAACCAGAAGCAATCTCTAACAGGCGGAGGTGAAGAGACCTGGCACGAGGCCGGGCTGGGGGGCTGAAACCCAAGAAAGCATTCCTAAACTCCACTTGTCTGTGCTGCTGCTGTCTGTCCAGCATTCAGAATGCAGTTGGATTCAAATATTGAGGGATAAAAGAGAATTAAGCACGTTGCTTAAATATCTCTGGGATTTTCTTCTTCCAGACAATAAATACTTATCGAGCACCTACTATATGCCTGACAGGGAACCAAAAAAAAAAAAAAAAAAAAA
>NW_022900934.1:18847428-18849684 GCF_012274545.1 Fukomys damarensis
AAAAAAAAAAAAAAAAAAAAAAAAAAAAAAAAAAAAACCACGCCAGCCCATACAGAGATGATCTTCTAGCCTCTAGAACAGAGCTCCAACTCTTTGACATGGCATTAATCCCCTTACCCCTGTGTTGGCTCTTACAAAAGCTTAGAGCTTTGTCTCCAACCTCCCCCAGTGTCCCAGGCCACACCTTCCTGCAGCGTCTTTCCTCAGACTGGTCTTTTCACTAGGTCTTCTTGCATTTGTAGTTGACAAATTACTGCTTAACCTTCAAAGTGTTGGTCAAGTATCATCTCTTCTCTGCATATCTTTTAATCCAGTAATACCATTTTTTTTTTTTTTGCTTTGTAGAAAAATGCTGGCACAGGAGCTAAAAGGAGCATGTAAAATGTTGTTAGTGGCAGCATTGTTGCAGTAATGAAGATTAGAAATGGCTTAACTGTCCATCAATACGGGGATTTAAAAAAAGCTACAAGGCATTCATGGCATGGAATGCTGTGCATTCCTTAGAAGGGAAGGAGTAGCACTTGGGAGGCTGAGACAGGAAGAGCATGAGTTTTGCCAGCCTGGTCTATCTAGGGAGATACTGTCTCAAAAAAACCAAAAGGGAAAAAAAAGAATGAATGAACAAAAGGAAGGAAGGAAGGAAGGGAAGACCTAAATATACTGACACAGAAGTTGCTGAGCAAAAATAACAAGCAAGCTGTAGCTCTGAAAATAAATGTTAAAAACTATATTGTTGCATTTTCACAGTGATAAGGTGGTTTTGTATGCCTTGTATATATCATTTTATAAAGAATAAAGGGAAAACAAGACCGGGTGAGCACAGTAGATCCCGGTCGACCTGAGCCTGGGATTTGGCATAGCGAATAGTGTTAGTCTCTCCATCAGCTGCAGGCAGCAGGTCCCAGGGAAGTGGGAGAAGATCACCCACTTCCTCTGTGCCTGGAAGTTGCTCCCCACGCTGTCAAGAACACGTGCTGGGAAGCTGGGCTGCTGAGCCCTGAAAAGCACCCAAAGGAGGGGGACAGCAAGAAGGTCAGTGTGGTACGGGGCTCAGATCATGCAGATTCCCTGAGTTGGTCATTGGTTTTGGGAGGAAGGAGAGAGGCCTGGTTCACGGGATGTTTGCTGAGAAAGAAGCAGCAAGTGGGCCTTGGAGGGCAGGCAGGAAAGGCCGGAGGCTTCTGTGACAGCCTTCGTGGTGAGGAAGCCTCTGCGTCTGCCTAGCTGATCATTTTGTTTGCTCGCTCTGACACGGTGATTGAATTCCTCATGGTGTGGCACTGCCCTGTCTGCTGAGCACTGAGACTCCCTCCCGGAGCACGCAGGGCCCCGTGTGGTGTGGGAGAATCTCCTAGGGAACTTGTTAAAGTGTAAATTCCCGGGCTCTACTAAGATCTGTAAAGTCAGATTGTTGTGGTTCTCAAATCCATGTTTTTAATACATTTTCTCAAGTGGAAAAAACTTTGGATTAGTTGGTGAAACAATTTCCTTTGAACTCTCCTATGCTATTTCCTAAGGCTTCTCCTAAACCTGAGGTCACCCTATCCAGATGGAAGAAGGAAGAGATGTGACTACAGTGTATGTGATTTCCCTAGCATGACAAGGACTTTATCCCTGCTAGTTGGCTCTTTTCTGCACCCCCAACCCCCAGGGACATCCAAGTCCTTCAGAAGTGTGAGAAGATTCACATACTAGCTCTTCTAAGTCATTCAGAATCAACAGAAGACTCATTTTAGGTGTGTGTCTGGTGGTGGTGTGTGCAAAAGCCCTGTGGCAGGGACATTTTAGACTATAGAAGAACTTCAAGAAGTCAGTATGACTGAAGCATTGTGAATACTTAATGTAATGAGAGATGAGGTGGGAGAAGTTAGCAGGAGCAGATCACTCAGGGCCTGAAGGCCATGCTAAGTTTAGTTCTTGTTCAAGTATCAAAGGAATTTGTATTTAAACCAGAGAGTGAAGGGGGTAGGTGGAATGACCAGAGTTATAGAGTTGTATAACATGAAAACTGGTTCCATTTCTCTGTGGAGAAACAGAGAATTTGGAGCTGGAGCCTCTGTAGATGAGGGTGAAGACACTAGGTGGGAAACCAGAGAGATTTTGAGGTGGAGGGAAAGGTGAGTGATGGTTAGGCCCTGGGAGGTGACAGCCTTAGCCCTGGGAGCAATGATGAGGTCTCAGAATGTCCAGCACTGGCTGTGAGGGGGTGGGGGAAGGGAGTCATCCTGGTTACCCATTATGCACTGCGGCTTTGAG
>NW_022900934.1:18849776-18854726 GCF_012274545.1 Fukomys damarensis
CTCTCTCTCTCTCTCTCTCTCTCTCTCTCTCTCTCTCTCTCTCTCCCTCTCTCCCTCTCTCCCTCTCTCTCTCTCTCTCCCTCTCTCCCTCATATCCCCATCCTGATATTTAAGTCATATATGAATTGGGGATGAAGGTGAAACAGGCTAAAGGCAGGACCAAGGCTCAGAGCCAAGATCAGAGTTCAGGACGAGGCCCAGGGACATCCAAGGACAGAGGATTCTGCAATGTTTCTCTCCTTTTGCTTGCACTCCTACCTTGGTTTCTCTCCAGCCCCAACAGTCACAGAAGTGGAAAGGGGGGAAGAAGGAACCTAAGGAGTGTGTGGCCATCCATAAGGAGACACGCTGAATGCTGCCCTGAGCAGAGACGTGGCACTCGGTGGAGACTTCTCATTGACCTGTACAGAATCACTAACCCCACAGAGGGCTGGGAATCCTGATGTGGAGACAGCTGGTGAAGAACTATGCTGACACTTGGATCTCCAGGCTGCTACTCACCCAAGACACCCCCACCTCACAGCGTTCAGAGTCCTTGACCTGGAACCAGAGGTTTGGCTTGTTGCTCATCACTTCCGGGTAACTTCAAACAAACCACCTACTGACTTTGTGTGAGGTGGGGATGATCCTACTGCCCACCTCCTAGGGCAGTTGTGAGGACTCTGTGAACTGATGTGCACGAGGCTTTCAGGACAGTGCTATATATTCACATCTACCTACCTGCTGGCTTCTCTCTGTAAAGAGGGGTCATAATAATTGCTGCCTACAGAGTCGTGAGAATTGAATTGACAAAGTGAAAACTTGACTTACAAACAGGAGTGGATTTCACTGTGGAATATCCCATCGATGTTATTTCCTAGTAGTCATCTAATGCAGTGTTGTTGTCCAGCAGAAATAGAATGTAAGCCATACCTGTAATCTAAAATTTTCTAGCAGTTGTATTAAAACAAAGTAAAAAGAAACAAGGATAAGGCTTCTAACAATAAATTCCCATTTCCACGCGCGCGCGAGCGCGCCCGCGCGCATGTGTGTGTGTGTTCGCGCGCGCAGGAGAGTTCCTCATCCCCCAGGGGGGCATCCAGGCAATGGACTCTGGCTTCCTACTGAGACCCATTGAGTCCTTCGGCTACCCGAGGGTTACCAGGACCTAGCACTTCCAAGTGTAACTGTGCAGTCCGATGGACTTTGCGTGGGCCAAGGGAAAGTGGAAGTAACAGTTGCCTTTGGGAAAGAGAAAGAGGAAAGGCAGAAAAACCTGTGGCGGTTCCCAGCGGGTGGGAGCTTCCCACTGGGCTTTGGAAAAGGCAGCGGAGCCCTCGGGCTTCTTGGAGGAGACAGATGATACTAGACGTAGGTGGTGAAAACATAGAATGCAGGTTCTGGGGAAGGGGTCCTGTCCTTGATGCAGGAACCTCCCTAGAAGAAATCAGCCTTGGGACACTTAGTGACAAGGAAATCAGCCTTGGGACTCTTGGTACAGCCTCTCTTAGTGACCCACAAGAGTAGGATCTTGAAACCCACCGGACTCTAAAACCAGGAGCTGGTGGCTCCCAGAACAGCAGTAACAACAACACATGAACACACAGCTCTCCTGTAGGTCTCCGACTGTGCCCTTGTGGGTGCAGAGATGTTCAAACACCTGCAGCCCTCAGGGGAACTGCAGGTAAGCCAAGCACCTTCTGGGCTCACGCATGGACATACGAGCGAGGCTATGGTGGGAATGCACAGGTGGGCGCACAGCTCTCTCCAGTTACCTGATTGGCTCAGAAGGGGCAGGCGAAGCCGCCCTGCGAACCCTGCACTCATCCCACACTTGAGCTCTGTGTTCGATCCCTTAGCGAATGACTTCTTTCCCTGGCTCCAGACCACCCCAGGTGGCTCAGGCCCTAGGACTTGGACTCTGCAGGGGCTCCTCCACGGCCTTTTGTAATTAAAGATTCCCAAAGTTGAGCTTGCCGGACAAATAGCCATGGTCACCCTGAGGTGGGTAGGGAAAGGTGCAGCTTTGGGATGAAAACCTGACATTGGAGCTTTGTCGGTTAGAGACAGCTGTCAGTAGAGGGGCTCTGGCCACTGCCAGTCCTTAGCTCTCCCTTGCAAGGCTTGGGACTCACTATGCCTGGTCTCCAATCTCCAGTCTCCTGTCTACTACTGTCCACCGCTCCTTCCAATTCATCACTCCCTACACCACCCCTTCTCATTTTCATTCAGCGCACTGAACTAATGAATGCACAGTCAGTGGGTTTGCAGTGCCCTAACCCTACCTGTCTTTTAGGGACCTGGGGCCTCCTCTGGGTGTGGTTGTGTCTTTTGGAACCTAGAACCAGGGACGGAGATCTAGGGCCCTGGTCCTGCAGCAAGAGCCAGAAGCCTGGGGCTCCACTACCTGGGCAAAGCGCAGCAGGAGTCAGGATGGAAGAGGCTGGGGAGAAGAGACGCTGCCGCTGCCTTGCCACAGCTTTTACTACGGGTACCTTCCAGGCTCCGCCACACCCGCAGCCTGGCAGGAGTGGAGTTTCTACCATTTTGGGGGTTGGGTGGTTGGGGGGTGGGTAGAGGAAGGAGTGGCTATGCTAGAACGGCTGCACTGAAACGGAATTTTTGGTGGTGGTAGGGGGTGCGCCTAGGGACCATGGAAGATAGTCAACGTCCTGGGGAAGGGAGTGACGGTAACAGAGACAGAGGCACAGGGACAAAGAGGAGCTGGCCTGCCCAGACAAAGCGCGAGTCCTAGAGACCCTGAGATTTCGGCCAGCCACCCGCGGGAGGTTTGGGACTCCAGAGCTGGAGCCTCGGGAATCCCTAGGGCCTCAACGGACCACACTCTGGAGATTCCGGTCTCCTTTCCCAATGGCAGACTTGAGAAGATGCGCGCTTGTGTGTGTGTGTGTGTGTGTGTGTGTGTGTGTGTGTGTGTGTGTAGTGGGGGTACGGCCATGCCTGCACTTTTTGGTGCGCACATGGAGGGGCTACAGCGTCAGGCGCACTTTGGAAGCTTCGTGACCAGGAGGCAGGGCACTGCCCGCTATAGATCTGTAGATCACTGGTACTAAGAGAACTGGTGAGTTTGTCCCTTCAGGGCGACTGAGGACAGAACTATAGTCTGTACAGGGATGGACGGTGGTCTCAAAACCTTCTCAGCTGAGCTGGGCTCTGAACGCGAGCTCACAGCACCGCGGGAGAACTCAACGGGACACTTTCGGTGCGGATGCGCGTCCCCCGTACCCAGCTTCTGCCGGGGGGGACAGCGGAACAGCTCAGACGCTCTCTCCCCAGGCTGCCGAATCATTTCTGTGGGGACCACGCTTCTCAAAGAGGGCCGAAAACCTTCTGCAAACATTACAGCAGCAGATCTAAATCTTTTGGTTCAAGTTTTAGTTAAAATACTTTCATTTTTATTAAAAATAGGCCACAAGATCACCGTTTACCCCATCCTCCACGAGGGCACAAGAAGAGAGGGTTTCCAGATTAACTGGTGTTAACTATCTTACTAACAGTTTTTTTTAAAAGTCTGGTTTCGTCCTCACTGGCGGCTCACCGGCCCCTGGGGCGCAGGTCACTTTGGTCCCGCCGACAGCGGCCGGGAGAACTCACCCAGCGCACTCGCCTCCCGCCTTTTCCTGCGTGCCCAAAGCTGGAAAGCAGAAGGCGACGTGGGAGGCGGGTCAGGTCTCCGGGTCCAGCGAATTCGCGATTCATCCACTTTCGGTGCCAGGGCAGGGATCTGGAGAAATTCTCCTATCTTTGCTACCCTGGCCGGGGTACGGAGGGTGCGCGGCGCCCGCCCGAGGGCTCTGTCTGAATGCCCAGGCGCTGTGAGCCCGTCTCCCCGTCTGCGCTCCAGGGAGGTTTCCCACAGACAGCCCCGGGCCCGCTCGCCCTGCGCTTCCACTTTCGGCCGTTGGGCCTTCCTCTCAAAGGACCTCTCCGCTCAGAGAACAGCCGGCCTACATCCCCAGGGGAAGGCGGGGGCGAGGAACCGCAGCGGGGGCGACCGGAGCCGGTCTCGAGGCTAAGTCCGAAGAAAGGACTAGAGGACCCTTGCGTGGCTCGAGCGCAACCTGACCCGGCTCCAGCTCCGGTACGGTACTTACACAGCCCACCCTGTCGGTTGTCTCGGGTTGGGCCAGGTAAGGAGACCCCGCTGAGTCCGAGGCGCCGTCCGAGCCTCTCTGCAAAGTGCGGGACAGTTGGGGCGCCTTTGCACACAGTGGCCACTTGGGGTCGCACTTTATGCCTGTTTGAGCCTCTCGGCTGCAGGCAGACGCCCGGCTCTGCTTAATCTTTACAAAACGTTCAAACAAAAACAGGGCCAGTTCCCCAGCAGCCGAGAGCCACCGGGGCACGGTCCCGCGCTGGTCTCTGCCCCAAACCTCGGAGCGGTTGAGGTTGCGTGCGTCTGGCCGGGGGAAGGGATTCAGAACCTTGGGGCCGATTGTTTCTTATCCGCAGTGGTCTTGAACGTCTGGGGGTGGGGTGAACGCAGACAGCGGCGAAGCCGGCGGAGTCTTACTTAGCTCGGGGCCGGGCCACAACCCCGGCCAGATAGGGAACTGCCCCTCTTGGCCCAATCAAGGTCCCCAGATTGAGAGTTGGGTCCAAACACAACTCTTGGAGCCCCAAACTCCTCCCTCCCCCAACACGCGCAGACCTCAGAAACATAGGCTCGCTCGGCTCACATCCACGCAGCCCGCCGCCGCGAGGACACACAGAGCGTCGCTCACTGGGCGGGGGCCGCTTGGGAACAAAGGGCCCAGAGCGTCGTTCCGGCGCTCGTTCAGGGCCTCCTCGGGGGTGACACGGCTGGGGGAGAGAGGGCGAGGGGTACTGAGGAAGGAAGGAGTGCGTGAAGAGGTGGCGGTGGGAGAAGCGGCTTGGCCCAGAGGTGTGGCGGGCGCGGAAGGCGAGCGCGCGGGGGTTCGGGCTCCGAGGGTGTGGGGGTTGGGCCGG
>NW_022900934.1:18855563-18855873 GCF_012274545.1 Fukomys damarensis
CCCGGGCCGACCCTGTACGCGCCTGCAGCCGGCCGGCTCGGTGTCGTCCACACCGCTCAGTACGCCGTGCAGCTCGGTTCCCTCTTCTCCCAGCTTCAGCCCGACCGAGCAGAAGACCCACCTCGAGGACCTGTACTGGATGGCGAGCAACTACCAGCAGATGAACCCTGAGGCGCTCAACCTGACGCCCGAGGACGCGGTGGAGGCGCTTATCGGCTCGCATCCAGTGCCACAGCCGCTGCAGAGCTTCGACGGCTTCCGAGGCGCGCACCACCACCACCACCACCACCACCCTCACCCGCACCACGCA
>NW_022900934.1:18855981-18873690 GCF_012274545.1 Fukomys damarensis
CACGCGGCGGCAGCGGCGACGGCGGCAGGCGGCAGCGGCAGCGTGGAGGATCGCTTCTCCGACGACCAGCTCGTGTCCATGTCAGTGCGTGAGCTGAACCGCCACCTGCGGGGCTTCACCAAGGACGAGGTGATCCGCCTGAAGCAGAAGCGGCGGACCCTGAAGAACCGGGGCTACGCCCAGTCGTGCAGGTATAAACGCGTCCAGCAGAAACACCACCTGGAGAATGAGAAGACGCAGCTCATTCAGCAGGTGGAGCAGCTTAAGCAGGAGGTGTCCCGGCTGGCCCGCGAGAGAGACGCCTACAAGGTCAAGTGCGAGAAACTCGCCAACTCCGGCTTCAGGGAGGCGGGCTCCACCAGCGACAGCCCCTCCTCTCCCGAGTTCTTTCTGTGAGTCGCAGCGGGTCCCGGCCCCCGCCCTTGTCCCGGACTCCCTGTCCCGTGTCCCTAGCCCTGGACTTCCCTGGACCTTGTCCCTGTCATGGCCCCAGCCTTGACCTGTTTGACTGGAGCGAGAGGGAGGAAGGGCAGGCGGGCCGCGGGCGACTGACGGGCGGGAGCGCGGGAGGCTGGGGACTTTGGCTAAGGCGAGAGTAGTGCACGCCAGCCGCCGCCGCCTAGACTCGAGCCGAGCCAGAGAGACGAGGGGTGGGAGGTCCCGGAGCAACTTTTCTCCTGGCTGGAAGGCGGAGGCGTAGTACCAAGGATTCGCCATGGCCGTCTGGAGACGCCCGGCTTTCTGAACTTTGAGAGTGCCGGGCCACTGCTTCGCTGTCCGGAGCTCGGTCCCCCCAGGAAGAGAGCAGAGGAGAGGAGAAGGGCCCTGGCGTCTCCGGCAGGCGCGAGGCCAGGTTGAGCAAAGGGGGATGAACAGACGGACCTGTCGGTCCAGAGTCCGGAGAACACTGGCTCTCAGCCCGGAGACGCAGCCCTCGGTTAGGACGTTCCGCGTGCAAATCTCATCCGTTTTATTGCCTGCTCGATTATATAGAAAAATACGAAAATCTGCATTAAAAATATTAATCCTGCATGCTGGACATGTATGGTAATAATTTCTATTTTGTACCATTTTTCTTGTTTAACTTTAGCATGTTGTTGATCATGGATCATAACCCCCTTGTTTCTTTGGGAGAGAAGGAATCGCAGTGGGGAAACTCCAGCGGCTGTGAGCTGGGTTTCAGCTCTGGCTGCTGGTTTGTAAATACCTGCCCTCCACCAAACCGCACAAAGAACGTGGCAGCAAGCTGAGTGTCTTTGTTTGGGTTTATTATTACGGCATTTTTTTTTTTTGTAAATTTACCAAAAAAGGAAAAAAGTTCCAGGCACTTCGCATCAGACACCAACTTTGTTGTGGGGCAACCTTGGAAGTTGCACGTTTTCTTCTGTCTCCATCCTAGTCTCTTCTCTTTTCCCTCTGTTTTAGTTTTCAGTTTTGCTGACTTTGAGGGAAAGAGTACAGGGACAGAACAGCTGTGCAGTTTCACCCTTCTTCCTCAATCCCTGCCTAGTTTCTTGACCAAATTGGCACCCCTAATAAGAGAGGGAAGGGAAATGACCTTCTCCTCGGCTTTTTATTGTAATCAGTTTCACCCCAGTGTCCCTCTGGAATTCTCCAGGCCGGTATTAATTGCAAGGGCCGGGCCACTCCACTCCTTCGGTGAGAAGCTCTGCCACCCTTCACACTGGTCAGTGGTGACCAGAGCTTGCATTGAACCAACTGCCACATTTAGGATGTATCAGAAAACCAAACACTGGCAAGTGATTGCAGCTTTCAAGTGTGTTATTTAGACCAATGCATTATGTGTTTCTTTCCCTGCTTTTGAGACAGCTGGAAAAGTTACTGGTGGTGTTCCTCTCCCCCTCCTTTGGTTGTATAGTAGGTATAGGGGAGATCTGGGTGTTTTTCTTTATTATTACTTTTTTTTTCTGCAGGTCAGTAAAAGGATTTAAGTTGCACTGACAAAATATACCAAAATTAAAGCATATTCTTTAGCTCCCATTTGAAATTGCTGGCGCTGCTGGCCAGATGCATTTTTGAGTTTGTATTAGTTGATAAATTAACAGTAATAACAAGATTGTATGAACCGCATGGTGCTTGCAGTTTTAAATATTGTGGATATTCGTCCTGCATCAGAAACGAGCTTTGGTTTTTACGGATTCAACTGTGTTGAAATCAAACTTACCGCAACAGAAATTGTTTTTATTTCATGTAAAATAAGGGATCAATTTCAAACCCTGCTTATGATATGAAAATATTAAAACCTAGTCTATTGTAGTTTTATTCAGACTGGTTTCTGTTTTTTGATTATTAAAATGGTTTCCTATTTTGCTTATTAAAACCATGGAAATGGTGTTTATTTAGAGGACTCTGTGTTCCCAAGATTTTGACTCTCTTTTCTTGCTTCTTCAAGAGTTGCACCAACTTTGGAGCACACCCGCCTAATGGAAAGGTAAACAAGTCCAGGCACATCTCTCCATTGAGTGCATGGAGACTCCAGCATATTCTGTTTTTCGCCCTAAGTCCAAACCCTGGTCAAGAGTTGGTTTGTGAGCTGAGATGGTGCAGGTCTGAAAGGCACAGAGCCCCTGGGCATGTGGCACAGTGCACTTTTTCAGTGCTTTCTGACCTGGGGATCAAGGGTGATCTGCAGGCCTGCTGGGAGTTTCAGCCAGTAAATGACAGAAACCAGGAAGCCAGGACTTGTTCCTTTGATAGAGAAACCAGGTCTTTTTGGTGCTAAGGGTTGTCCCTGCTTTGCTGCCTGGGTCTAGAGTCTCTAGACATTCTCCCGCCCAGCACCCAGGAGCCAGAATTCCTGCTCTGAATAGAGACCTGGCCAACTCTCTCTATCAAGGTTGGTAGACGCCAGTGAAACCCGGCACCAGAGTGCTCAGCCCTCCAGACAAGGAGCTCTTCCTTGACTCTTTTTGGAGGCTACTATGTTCAAGGCAGCTCAGGCTGAGAGCCTTCAGCCCCCAGAAAGGCACTGCTCATCCAGTCTGGGTTTCAGTGGCTCCTCAAATTGAGGGTCAGAGAGCTTTGGGTCATCTTTTGGCCCAGCAGCTCTTACTGCAGCCTCGATTCCCGACATGGAGGTAGCCCGAAACCCTTTCTTTTTCCTGATTCTTAGCAGAGCAGTGTCCACCTAGATTGCCCCAAACTCCTCTCAGCCTCCTTGGAATCCAGTTTATAATTCAGGACTGGCCTCAGATACCTCTGGGAGGTGGAGTAGAACTGACAAACCTCAGAAGAGTTCTGCACTCTCTTGGCAGTGGCTGATTCTCTTGACTTCCCAGACCCCAACCTAAGATTCTCTGGCTCCAGGTTCCTAACTGGAAATGTCAGGACCTGAAGGTGAGCCCCAGGAGCCCCAGGCCATGGTGCCCAGAAGAGAATCAAGCTGAGAGGGATCTGGAGAGGGAAGCAGAGAGTGAAACTCACAGGGGATCGATTTTGGCCTGGATCCCGAGAGACTGGGAGCGTGGGAGCCGTCACCGGGGCCAGGGAAGAATAAGACCTAAAAATAAAGACACAAATATTAACAATAATTTACACATATACAGGGCTTGGTGTTTAGTAGGAAAGAAGCTTGGGATTCTAGCTCAAATTTAGTTCCAAAATCCAGTGTGTCTCACCAACCGAAAGACCTGTCTGGCAGAGAAGGCTTCGGCTGTGATCCGAGGAGGAAGCACTGAGCCTGGTTGCCGGGGGGACTTTGCCCTTGTGTGCACTAAGAAGGAATCAAGAGGTCTGATAGTTTTGTAGTTTCATATGCAAGTTCTTCTACACAGAACATACCCACATGTATAAATGCATCCCCTATGGCGCGAAAGAGGACTCTGTCAGGGTCAGGTGGGGCATCGGGAGAAACTGCCATGTGGGCCCTGCGGAAGCCAAGGGCACATCACAGACTCCTGGTGGTGGAGGCCCTACGCCCGGTAGCCTGACTCCTTGTGGCATCATCCTGAGCAGAGGAACACCCTCCACTTCTAGAGTCATTTAGACTTTATCTGAGAAAAGCCTCCACACTGGGAGGGAGAGCTGCAAACTCTCCTTGGTTTTTCTTCCCCAGGGCTCAGAAACCCAAACCCACTCAGTAACAGATACCACCACGTTGCATGCAGAAGGACGAGGTGGCTCAAGTCAGTTCCGGGCGGCCAGCTGCATCTTGGAGAGGATACGAATTCCATGACACAGCCCTAGCGACACACAGAAACACACCCTGCACCCACACTGATGCCCACTCAGGCACTGCAGACCCTGTACCAAGCTGACAATCGTCACCAAGCCGGCTCCGGGCACAGGCTCAAGGGAGAGCCAGCCAGAGCTGGGCACAGCGCAGCAACCCCCTCCCGGAGCCTCGAGGGCGTGTTCGTTCGTACAGCAGTCGGCAAGCCTCGGCCCTGTCTCCACCCGCAGCGATGCCCTGACCCGGCGCCCACAAGTCCAGGAAAAGAGAAGTGGTTCCCGAGCACCTCCAGCTCGGCGCGCCTCAGCGGTGTCCTGCAGTCTTCATCCAGCTCTCCGATCCTGCTGCTCCTGGAGGTTCTCAGGTACCGCCGGATCCGAGGCTCAAGTCCAGGAGGCGCGGGGTGAGGGGCATCCTCCAGCGCCAGGAGTCTTCCGAGCCGGCTCTGGTCCCAAGTAGACAGGCCGGCGCCTGCGCCCGGAGCCGCACGCGGAGACAGACACAGACACCGCGACGCACGCGGAGGCACACACAGGCTCCGGGGTTGTGGCTCTATTTCGGGCCGTGCCCCTTGCTGGGCAGCGAGTCGCACTCGTCGGGTTCGAACCTTCTTCCAGTCATCCTGTATCTTAGGAGTGTTTGAGACGCGGGTCCGCAGCGGCAGCCTCCACCTTCAGCGAGGCGCGTCGGGGAAGGTGCCGGGGCTTCTCCCAACCTGGGCAGGGAGCAGCCCCTTCCATTGCTTCCTGCAGGCAAGCCCAGGCCCCGTCTCCACAGCAGCCCGCGGTCGACCGCCGCGGTGCCTTGACCCGACCAGGCGCTCACAAGCCCAGGAAAAGAGAAATGGGCCCGGAGGTTCCTTCCTTCCTTCCTTTGTTTTTCTTTCCTCCTTCCTTCCTTTTTCTTTCCCTTTCTTCCAGTCCTCCCCTCACCAATCCCCATTCCCCACTCCTTTAGCCCTTCCTTCCTAATCTCGAATTTCAGAAAAGTTTCTCATTCTGTTTGTTGTTTTCTTCTGCCTTTTATCGCGGTGCTGCCCGGTGGGAAAAAGCCGTAGAGCAGGTCCTGTGGTGTCCGAGGGGGCAGGGAGGAACTAGAGGTTGGTGCAGTTCTGCCGCCTCCACAGCTTCTGCGAAGCTTGGGTGCTGGCGGTTAGTTGGAATCCCTGCCTGGACTCTTTCAGCTCTCCAGCTTTTTCCTTTTTTCTGCTGGCCAGCATCAAGGGTGGCTGGGGGCCAGCAGGGAGCAGTGTCCCCCTGGCCAGCTAGGGGCAGCTCTGTGATGAGGATTGCTGGGAAGCTGAGGCTGGCTGTGCACCTAGAGCCTTGTTCCGGTCCCAGGCAGGCCTCCTACATTCCCTGGTCTCTGGGCATTTCTGTGGCAGAACAGTCCTCTGCTTTCTAGGGGGCATGCATTTCCTACCTACCATGCCGGTGCCTGCCCAGTGACACTCTTGGTGGCAGCTGCCAAGAACAATACCAGATATACCAGGCTGGTCACTTGGCTTCCACTGTGACCTGGAGTTAAAGTGTCTGCCACCCAGGCAAAACCCTCACTCCCTCACTCCCACATTTGCAGGATGCTAGAAAGGTCAGGTTTAGAGTTTCTAGTGATGCTCCCGCTGGCTTTCAGATGCAAAACTTCGGCTTTTTTTCTATTCTGAACGGAAAACCCAGAGCTGACTTCTGGAGTAACTGCAGCTCTTTCTTAGGCAGCCTGAGGCCGGAACACTGAAAGCCTGGCCTCTCCTCCCAGAGATAGTTGTGTTTAGACTGGTTATATAAGGAATTCCTTTCCCCTTACTCAAATAAAAGCCCTCAAAGGGTGCATCCTGTATGCAGCACCCTTTCCAGTAGCAGCCCTCCCTCCAGAAAGGAGGCAGCCTGGCTGGGAGAGCTTCTCCAGGCTGGTACCTAGCCGGTCACACTTTGAGGACATTCCAGCTGCAGCGAAGTGAGAGTCCTGGGTGCAGGGTGTACCTGGCCTGTGGCAGCAGCTACCTCTGGGCTTCCAAGGCTGGGGCTTTCCTCGCTCAAGAGGCCTAGACTCTTTTTGAAAAGGAAGCGGCCACTGCAGAGCATCATCCTTCCCACAGTTCCTATGCTGGGAGCAGGTGTCAAGGACAAGGAAAGCACCGCTCCCGTATGCCTCATCTGGATCGCCCCCCCTCCAGACACCTTTACCTGGGCTGCCTGGATCCTTCCCCCTCCTCCTCTTCTTCCATGTCCTCCTTCACCTTCTCCTCCTCCACCTCTCCCTCTCTCCTGCATTAGTTTCCATGCCTTCCACTTCCTAGTCTTTTTTTTTTTTTTTAATTTTTTTTTTTTTTGGTACTGGGGATTGAACTCGGGTCCTTGTGCTTGCAAGGCAGGCAGCAGAACCACTGAGCTAAATTCCCCCTTCCCACACTTCTTAGATTTTTTAAACTCTTTTCTCTATTGTCCCATGCTTGTTATCTTAAATGGTACATTTACATGAGAAGGTCACAGCTAATGTTCTCTCTTGGAAGAAATTAACTATATAAGAAAAATTGCTGCTCCCATACAGGGAAACCACCTAAATTAATAATGAGGATTTATTTCAAGCAAAACTCTCTGAATTCTTTGCATTTGAAAGTTACTTTCATGTAAAAACAACAACGAAAGGGTAGCCACTCATTATGCATTCTGCTTTATTTGTCCCAAAAAAGGGATTCTGTTTTAGGGGTGTAGGGGCAGCTACAGAGATTGTGGGAGAAGGTCTGGAGTTTCCTGGAAGGATAAACCAGCTGAATCATGAGAAGAGAGATTAAAGAACACAGATTCGACACTTATATTGTTGTGTTTCTCTTTTTGGATCTTTGTGTATCTTATCAGGGTTTAGACTTCTCCAATAGAGGATGAGGGTGGGAAGCTAGAGCAGCTCATTTCAGTTTGGAGCCTGAGGGAGGCATTGATCCTGGCCTATGCCTCCATTAAATCTAGAAGCCGAGGCTGCCCTGGGCCAATCTCAAATTTCCTTGTTTCTTCTGATCTGTCACCTTTGCTGCCTAGTCTCCATGGGTGTTACAGGCCCCTAAGGCTTATCTGGGAGAGGCCATGTCCCTGGGCTGGCCTGGAGGCAGCTCTGCCTTTGCTGAGGGGGCAGAGACCTGCTACACTTCCCAGGGCAAGGCTTGGCCTCTGCGCTCCTTCGTGTCTTGGCATCCAGAGCCTGGAACAGACGCCCTTTTCCACAGACAAGGGGCAAGCAGGTCATAGAGCAGAAGAGATGTAAACCTTAGGGTTAGTATCATTCCGACAGTTCCCTTAACACCATGAAAGAAAGAGGAGAAGATGGAAGGAAAAAAGAAAGAGGAAGAGAGAGCAGTCTGCTATTATCTGTAAGCTAGGGATGGCTAAACAAGGCCTGGAGTGGTCATCTCAGCCAGTGGAAGATAGAGAACTTGAATTTCTACCAATTTGATGGCTGAAATTGTGTACCTTTATTACCAACTCCCCACAAATCCACTATTCTTATCTGAAACATTTGCAAGTATGGAAGAGTGGGAAATAGCCTTTTTGGGAACTATTTCCTTTCTGAGTCTCCTCGAAGAGGTGGTTCTTTGCAGGGGGCTGTGCTTCATGTTCTTCAGTTAGAGGGTTCTTTGCCCCGGTGAGGACAGGGACCATGGGGACTTGGGGACACAGCAGGGCAACATGAAAGCAAAGGTGTCATGGGGAAGCTGCAGTTGTCTCTCGTGTCACTCCAACAGAGGATACTGGTTGGGCAAACTCTGTGTGTATGGGGGGGCACATGCCTGTGCATGCAGTGGAGGAGGCCACATCGGTGCTGTTTGTAGGTTAATGAACAGTCCTTCTACTCCTCTTCCCATGTGTTCTCAATTGAACTTTGCAATAAATGGATCAGAATTACCAGAGCAAGTAAATGTTCATAGAAGCAGCAGCCTGGAGGTGAGGCAATTCTGATGGAATCATTCAGCTTAACAAAACCTGCTTCTGGGGTGATAGTAAAGCTGGGAATTTGCATCTAGATATGCTTGCACTCTGAAGACGAGCACTGCACGAACACACTCATGTCCTCCCTCGTGCTTACATATCAGAGGCAGGCATGCACATCTATATGTGTGCAAGCACAGAGGCTGCATGCGCTTATTTACTATGTCCTGATTCTTGCATTGCACACTTTACACAGGCACTAAATGCATGTATCCATGTCTGTCTGCGTGCATGTCCACATGCTCATGCATGTGCATTTATAGTATGCATGCGGTATTCACAGGTATGCACATAGGTGTATGGGTTAATACTTTCATCGAAACACAGGTATAGTCTCACAAAATGTGTGCAGGTCCCTGTACTCTCACAGGCTCCCTCCCCCTCTCTACCTCTCTCTCTCTCTCTCTCTCTCTCTCTCTCTCTCTCTCTCTCTCTCTCACACACACACACACACACACACACACACACACACACATTCATTTATAGCTGAACACCGGCCTTCGTGTTCATTCACGCACACGCACCAAGTAACAAGTGGAAGGTGGAGCTGGCGGGGTTAATGGAGGCCCCAGATGCCCATAAATATTTATACAAAGCTCTCAAGCTCTCAGAGTGGAAGACAAAACCTCTCCCCACCAGCTCCTGTAAATCACACGGCTGTCGTGTGTCACCTGTCAGATCCGGAGCTGTGCGGTCCACAACTTGCTCCAGGAAGGCACCATATACGTGTCGGAGCACGTGACACACTCTGCAGATGTGCCAAGGGTCCTTCTCCAAGCAGGGAAAGGAAGTATTTCGTTGCTTGTGACCAAGGTGCTCCTGTGCGTGGAGGGCTGAAGGGAATGAAAGGCATTTTGTGAGCATCTGAGACTCAGCTTCTCCAGCGAGTACAGAAGCTATCCTGAAGGGACAGCACATGGAGCCTTGCTCAGGAGGTGGGGTCCTGGGCAGAGTCCAGGTTTGGTGTAGCAGGGACTCCAGCTTGTGGAGCTATTCTTTTTTGTTTTGTTTTGTTTTCCTCATTGAGTTTATTGGTACATTTTAGGTATACAGTACAGTTACATTCATCATTGGGATCTTGTACCTTTGCATGACAGGTCTTGGTACTCAATTTTTCCCCTTGTCCCTGCCCTCCCTTCACCCCTCCTCCCCTCCCCCTTTACAAACACTTCAGCTTCATTTTCTCATACTTTTTTCTTTTCCCTTATTAGCTTTCCCCTACCCTTCCCACTTTCCCTACACCTTTAGCCCCTTTCTTCCTATTTCACATGGTCCATTATCTCATTGGGATCTTATGTACTATTATAGTTTATTCACACCAGAGAAACTATTTGGTATTTACACACGTGTGACTTACTTAGTTCACTTAGGAGTATATCCTCAATATGTCTTGTTTTTTGAGACAGGGTCTCACTATGTAGTTGAGATATGTTACTATGTAGCCCAGGCTGGTCTCGAACTCAATGATCCTCCTGCCTCTGCCTCCTGAGTGTTGGGATTACAGGCGTGGGCCCCCAGGCCCGGCTCTGCAGGTATTCTTTCCTACCAAGGTTTTGGTTTCCTGAGTCAACTGAATGGCGTGGCCCACAGTTTCTGAGACTCTGTCGGGCAAGTACTCAGCTTCCAGGCTCAGCATCTCAATTCATTCATCCAATCATTGAGCAAATATTTATTGTGCGTTCTTCATGTGCCAAGCACTGTGCTAGGTGTTGACAATAGGACAATGAACAAAAGCAGAAACCATCCCAGCCCGTATGGGGTTTACAATCTAACAGGAGAGAAGAGATGCTGCCAGACGTTGTACTAACAAGTAGGTAATGTCAAAGAGAGGCAACTCCTGTGGAGCAAAGCTACCTGGTCCTCTGAGACCATACACGTGATACTGAAGCCAAGAACAGGAGAAGTAGAGGCTGAGGAGGGCTTCCTAGAGGAAGTGGCAGTTGAACTGAAACCTATGGTCTGAAAGAAGTTATCTGAATCAAACAACACTCTAGATGGGAGCTGTCTTGATAACAATTTCTGTGATGACAGAAGTCTGCCATATTTGTGAGGTTCAATATGGCAGCCATTAGCCAAAAGTAGCTTTTGAGCCTTTAAAATGTGGCTTGTGCATCTGAGAATCTGATCAATTAATTTTAATTAATTAATTTTTCAAGTTTTCATTAATTTAAAAATAAGTAACCAGGACTTCTGTCTCTGCTCTGATTTTCTCCTCTTTTACATTTTCACCTCCCTTGTTCTTGTCTACCATACTGGCTGCTCTGCTGTTCCAGACCATGCTGGTTGCTGCTCCTGCTCAGGGCATTTGTGGGAGCTGGTCCCTCTGCCGAAAAACCTCCCCGCACCTCCTCCAGGCCTTTGCTCAGCATCTCCTCCATGAGGCTGACCTCGACCATCCTGCTTAATAGGGCAGCTTATTCTCTTCCTGCCCTGGGCACTACTGACCTACCTCACTCTTGAGCGTCCTTTGGGCAAAACTGACTCCCCCTGGTTTCTATGTCATTCCATGGGAAAGATACTAAAAGCAGAGCCTGGATGAAGGCAGGTGGACATGTTTGCTGGAGGACATTTGCTTTGATAATTGGGCTGGGAAATCAAAACACAGCCCTGAGAAGCCTGTTTACCCCTTGCATTCCTTTAAAGACTTTTGGCTTTTCCCCTCATATTAGAAGAGACCAGTCATACATGTCACCGGGCTCATTTCACAGCTGGACAAATAAAGTCAGAGGAATCTTGCCTCCAAGCAGAGCTGTAGAGAATGCTTCTCCAGACATCTGCTAAGGGCCAAGTAAATCCTCAAAACCCTTAACGCTCAAGTTCTCGAGCTGATTTTGTGGGGGACAAGACTACTTTTATAGCTGCAATGTCCCCATTCTTTCTTGGTCATTTCCCAGAGTCCTATAACTCATTTTTTTGGCCCCATCTTATCCCTTCAAGACTGTCAGGTTCCTCTTCCAAAACTTTACCTCCAATCAAGTCACTGCCTTATTTGCAAGACCAACAAGTCATCAGTTAGATTTTGTCCCGGAAGAGAGCAATGGTCCAAATTTTAGTTCTACCTCAGCTGTGGCTTTGGCAGTCCAAGCAGCTGAGCTAAGGCACTGAGGTGATAGGAGAAGGTTGAAGGATAGAAGCTAAGTGCAAGGACCCCTTGCCAGAGGTTGCCCTAATCTTCAGATGACTTCTGAAGAGAAGCTGAATTTTCCTGCTTGTGGGCCTGTCCAGCCTCTACCTCCTTCAAGGTCAATGAAGTGACTGCTGGGCTGAAACATTTATACAGTAGGAAATTACATAGAATTTGGGTTATGGACATCATGTGCCCAAAAGTCTTTCTTTAGAGTGAGGTTTTTAAAAACAATGGCTCTACCATGTTCTCTTGAGTGGCCCATATTCCCTCTGTTTGTACAAGGAAGGAGAGTTTACCAGACACTAAAAAGAGTCAAAAACAAAAAACAAAAACTAGCTCTGAAAACATAGAGGCATTAGGCCGAAATTTATGAAATAATCGGTATGTTATAGAGTCATACTCTAGGCTTTAGACCTGTGGGCCTGAAAACTGCAGGGCATATTATTAAAGGGATGGGTAAAGGTAGCAAGGGACTTGACTACTAATGGGACCCAGAAAGGAACTGTTAGGAATGCACCAAATCAGATTTGTTCCCTTTTCATTTTTGATAGATCAGGGACTACAGACTCAGCCATCCTTATCTGACAACCACTTTCCATATGCCTGGAACTGTTAAATATTTTACATGTGAGAGAGGAGGATACTATCCTTGTCTTCTGGATGAAGAAACAGAATCACAGGCAAATTAAACAACTTTCCCAAAGTACACAGCTAGTAAGCTGTCATGTTGGAATTCAAACCTAGGCAGTCCGAATCTAGAGTCTGTGTCATCAACCATTATTCTTTCTGAAGCCAGAGGTTAAATGACAGGTAAACTTGTAACTGGCTGGCAGGTACTTCTGGAATTTTATTTAGTGAAACTTGAGTCTGAGAAGAACATTCCCCCTTAGACTACTGTGCATCTCCCTCGTAAGACATATGTGCTCCTTTGCAGACACTGCTTTTAAGTTAATTGTTTTGAGATATAGGGAAGTAGTCCTGCTCCCAAGCCATCTACGGCTCCCCATCTCCTTCCGGCTACATTCCATATCCTTCAGGCGTGTCTACAAGGCATTGTAGCACCAGCCCTTGCCTCACCATCTGTCTCTCCATGTCTTCCGCTTAGGTCACAGTGACCCCAGAACCTGCCTGGGATCCTTGGGGCTCCATATCTTCTCCTGAGCTGTTTCTCCATGAAGTTCTCTGTCACTTGTAGTCTTTGGCTCTTTAGGAAACCTATTCCATCAATCACTCCTAGAAGAAGGCATCTTCCTTTCTCTGAAATCCTCCTGGAGCCGGGATCGGGGGGCCTAGGAGGAACTCTGCTGGAGAGCCGGGTAAGGCAGAACCGTTTTATAACCCGTGCTTCCTCTTACTGGCTACGGGATGTAAACAAGTCACTTTACCTCTCTGAACCTCAGTTACCTTTCAGTAAAATGGGAACCATCTAGCCCACTTCTGTGAGTTTCTGGAGGGATCTTTTGAGCTAGAGCTTGTTAGTGATGTTCGGTGTGTGCGTCTCGTGAGGGAGGGACAGTTTAAGTGGTGGCTGTTGTGGCGGTCTATATCTTCCTGGGAAGGTGTGAGTTCTTCCAGGATGGCCGAATCTGATCTTGCCTGGCCTTACAAGAGGGAACAGGGGTTGAGGAAATGTTCCCAGAAGCAACCTGGAAAGAATTAAGCCTTAGACTTAGCCCAGAGTCCAGGCTCCTGCATTGCAGCCACAGAGACTGTCAAGCAGGTCTAACCAGTTCCATCCTGTGGCCAGGATCTCTGGCTCAATTCTTTCTGAAATTGATTGACAGGGAAGGTCTGGGAAGGCAGTGTGAAAACCCCAGGAGGAGCTCCTGGGGTGTGGGGTTTAGGGCTGTGAATGTACAGTGGGAAAGACTCTGGAATTGCAGCCTGAGTGCCAATATTCTCACCTTCGCAGGCTTTCCCCAGATGTTCAGAGCCTGAAAGCCTTGATGGATAGGCCTTGCCAGCCTTTTTCTGGGGGAAGGAACATTTGCACAATGCAAACTTGCCTCCCACCTTGGGAACCATTCTGTGGAGAGAATATCTGAGTCCTTAGATTGTGGGTTTGAGTTCCTCACTTGGTGACAACATAGCAGCTTGTGGTGCTTACGTGTCTGGAAGTCTGTGTGGGATGCAGGTCCTGGTACACATGTTTGCATGTGCACACATGCTCACAGGAGACTGTGCATTCGCAAACACAGTGTGGAAAGCTAGTGTTCTTCCTTCTGGTGTTTCTAGGAACTGAGGACACAGGCGGGTAAACAGTCTGCTCCCCAGTGGCCCAAAATGGAATGTATATGTGAGTTAATGCAGACAAGCTCATGATCTAGCAGAATCTGCTTATTCACTCAACAGACACAGGGCGCCTGTTCCATGCTACCCACACCCCCACCCTCACCTCCTAGCACTCCTAACCTTCCCTGACCTTGAGTTAGTTCCCTAGTGCAGTCCTGAAGGTACCCCGTATGCCTGTACATGGGTGCAGAAAGACTTGTCCAAATCCCCTGCTAAGTGACTGGGCCAGGATTTGAGCTCAGGTCTGTCTCACTCCAAGGCACCCAGTGTTGGTACCACACTCCAAAGTTTCTGCCCTCTTGGAGTCAGGCATCTTGTGAGAGGTATTAGAGCTTTCTCACGGTAGGAGTCAGGGAGTCAGGAAGGCAGATGAACAGTGAGGCATGGGAGCCAATAGAAGGGTGAGAATTGGGAAGGTGGAGCAAGCTGGGAAGAGGAGTAGCATTGGGGCCGGTCCTCACCTAAAACAGATGGAGCAGAAGGAGAGAGTGCTGAGGGGAGGAGGAGGCTGAGTGACAGCTCAGTGTGGCAGCGGAAGGGAGCTTCTAGAACAGCAAGTTGGCCAGCTGAAGGTCCTGTGTGGGAAGAGGAGGCAGCGCACAAGTCCTCAGGGCCCTTGAATGCTAGGGTGAGGATTTGGGAATTACTTTGCAAAGATGAACTCTGCTTCTGTATTTCTGCCTTGTGAACCAGCCCGCAACAGAGTTGCTTGTAACATGCTGAGAAACTGTTTCGTGGGACCCTGTGGTTTGGATTCTGAGGTGCTGGTTAGCTTGTGGGTAGGAGCTTAAATGGGGCAAGCGTGAGACTAGAGGTTGGGACAGCCTCACCCAGGCACTGTAGATGGGGAGCCAGAGAGAGTTTCTGTTCCCCTTCTGAGGGAAGGCTGGACCAGATATGTGGTGAATGCTGAAGAGGTTTAAGATGGCTTTATGAAGCTGGATATAATAGGATGAGTCACATTATATTAAAATAGTAGGAATATGTAAACAAAAACACCCCCTAAAACTCTACAAAAATGGGGGGGAGGAAATACAAGCAAGGTAGAGGAATAAGATTGAACCAAAAGTGAAATTGTGACCTAAAGTCTGTGTTAAGACAGGCAATGAATTGACTGTGGGCCTTCTAGTGGCCAACGGGAAGAAGGAAAAAAATGATGAACTTTAAGATCCGTGGTGTTTCTCATGGTAAAGTGGACCTACTGCTCAGGAGAGACATGAGCACTGCTGACTCTGGGGCTGGACTGCTGGATGGTCAAATCCCTGGGCAGGATTTGGTTCAGAGAGGAGGTCAGTAGAGGCAACAGAATCTACTTTGGGAGTCAGGAGAATGGCTTCTGCTTCACCTGTGGCCTTGGGAGGTTGCTCAGCCTGAGTGTTGGTTTCCTCTGCTGTTACCTGGGGACACCTGGCTTAAAGAGCTCTGAAGGTGCTCTGCCAGATGCAGAGCAACTACCAGGCTGGTCAGTAAGGTCAGTCAGCTTCCCTCCCTTCCTCCAAAAACTGTCTCCCTTTGATTAAACTTTTTATTGCTCTTTTGCCCTCTCCTGCCTTGGGCTAGCTCCTCCCACTGCCCCTGGGACCAGGGCATAGCTAGGTGGCTGCTGACAGGGTGCCTGCTCTGAAATCAGTAAGGCCCACAGCACCCCTCTTGGCCCGTGTCCTGATCTGCTCCGAAGATCCCAGCTCTGCCAGTCCACGTCCCCAGGGTGAACTCTGTTCCTAGCCCTGGGCAGGCCTGAGAACTCTGCCCCCCAGCCTAGCCTGGCTCCCATCATGTGTTCTCTTAGCACCCTGAGTCTCTCTCCTTCCCCCACCAGTCCCAGGAATTAATGGCTGCTTGTGTAAATTGCTTGTTTGACATCCATCTCTCAGCAAGAAGACACGTGTCCCAAGGCCATGGGGTTTCTGTCCTTGGCTGTCTTGCTGGTCCGCTAGGTCTGCATGGCACCTGCCACAGAGTGCGGGCTGAAGATATATTGATTGATTGAGCCAGTGAATGAATGGGATGAAGAAATGAATTGAATGGAACTTTGTGGTAGTGGAGTCAGGATGGTGATCTTCATTTTATTCCCACCTCTTTATGAAGTCACTTTCTGCTTGATCTTCAGGCTCTGGGCAAAATGTTACTTCCTTGAAAAGGCTGTGTCTAAAGTTCTAGGCTGGGAAGAGAACACCACCCCAACACCCATCATATTTAACCCTCACTGCTCCAAGGTTTCGAATTGTCTCTCCCTCATATTCATCTACTGGGAACTGTTTATTTGGTTTCTTACTCCTTACCTTCACCAGTTATATAATTTTCAGGGCCCAGTAGGAGATTCAAAAGAAGCACCACTTTTAAAAAAATGATTGGGAAGCTCAAAATGGAAATAGCAGAACATTAAATTGGATACCATCTTTTTTTTTTCATTGAGTTTATTGGTACTTTTTAGGTATACAGTACAGTTACATTCATCATTGGGATCTTGTACCTTTACATGATGGATCTTGGTTCTTATTTTTTCCCCATACCCCTGCTCTCCCTTCACACCCTCTACCCTTCCCTGTTTACAAAGACTTTGCTTCCATTTTTTCCTTTTCTCATATTTTTTCTTTTCTCTTATTTCCTTTCTCCTACCCTTCCCATTTTCCCTACTCCTTTAGCCTTTTTCTTCCTATTTTACATTATTAGTTATACAATTTGATCCTTATTTACACTTTCAATTTTTCATGCCAGAGAAACTATTCGGTATTTACACTTGTGTGGACACCACCTTTCTAATTGCTGGGTCTTGTGTACAGCAGGGTCCGTTGTAGGTCTGGTTTACTGGAGCTTCCTCCTGCCAAAGCCTCACACAGTAAACAGTTTAGAAAGAAGGAGGCCTTCCAGTCTGTCCCAAAGGCCCACAGTGTGAGGCTCCCACAGAGCCTCACAATGCTGACCCTCATTAGCATCTCATTTAAATATCAAATGAACGAATGAAAGCAGACATAGGAATAAAAGTTTCCATAAGCCCTCTGAGCTTTAGTTTTTCCATCTGCAAAATGGGATTATTTTGCTTCCCTCCTAAGCAGGCAGTGAGGATTCTCTGAGCCTTGGAACCACTAGATCATGTGGCACATGTCCTGGGACTAGTTAGGTTCAGGTGGTCAGAGGAGGACAGAGGACAGAGGCTAGCCCTGCATGGGGCAGAGTGAGGCTGGCCTGATAAGGTCGGTGGACTCTGTTCTCTCAAGGCAGCCAGCAAGTCTCTGATGACGCTCTTCTACCTGGCTGTGGCCCAGGGCCTTTGGGAGAGGCTAGAAGGCCTCTAAACTGTTCTTTCTAAACTGTTTACTGTACACTTACCGTGTAACTGGAACCTTGTGAAGTTACTTTGCATGCAGCATCTCTTTTATTTTACCTTTATTTTGTACATAGAGAAAGAAATAAAGGGTTACAGGGTAAAATGCTATGTCCAGGGTTGGTTAGCTGATGAGTGGCAGAGTCAGCCATGAAAGGCAGATCTTCATTACCTAAATTGACCCTTGGGAGAACCAAAAAGGGGGTCAAAAGGGGGACTAGTGCACAGGGTTCCATGTACCTATGTGTGCTGGGCATGCATGCAGGACTCTGGAAAACAGCCTTTATTTGGGCTTTTTATGTTACCTGCTTTCTCAGAGCCCAGGGCAATGACTGTCCAGGCAAGCCTGCTAGGTCCCTGGACACAATTTCTGGCCAGCATTGGCTGGAACCACTATGAGGTGTCCCTAGTGATACTGAAGCTGTGAGACAAACATTGCCTATTTTTCTGGGGTACTATTTTTTATGTAAATACTTGCTTTGTCTTTAATTTTTATAATCCAAAAAATAGTAGCTTTTAATCTTAAACCTGCCCTAAGATCCGTATAACCTCGCTTTTAAGGAATCAGAAATGTGCAGAAAATAAGTCAGAGTCCCCGAAACTCTTCTCTCCCACTGCAGAACCATGGGGAATTTACACACACTCCACTTTCATCACACACTCCCCAGCCCACAGAGGCACAACATGAACAGACCGGAGACAGACAGACAGACAGACACACGCACGCACGCACACACACACACACACACACACACACACACACACATCTTTTTTCTCTCTTTTTCTCATGCAGAGA